>NW_020954557.1:37214770-37373526 GCF_900497805.2 Vombatus ursinus | reverse complement strand
TGTGTGTGTGTGTGTGTGTGTGTGTGTGTGTGTGTGTGTGTGTGTGTACACACATATAAACTTGATGACCAGCCTTTTGGTAATGAGAGTTTCCAAAATGGTCTATACTGGTCCTCTGATAAGCACAAGTCCTTTCCTGGGATTTTATGCAAAACCTTTGTAGCATAATACTATTTGATATGGATTGCATTCCCTTGGCATGGCATTTGGAAACTCAGTGAGGCATCTATAGGAGTTGCTGGATGCAACTCTTCACATCATTAATCATCATCGTTAACATTCATAATCATTAATAAGATAGGTCAGCTTTTTAATCTCCATTTAATAGATAAGAAAGCAATAAATCTTACCATTTCTTTAGTATACCCAGCTTTGATCCAGTATTCATAGCAAGATTATACCTGGTCCTGGGAACCCTTCTTCCCTGACATGGAAGATGAGGAAAGCAAAGAGAATATTACAGAAAATTATCCTCATATAACTGGGATTGCAGGGTAGTAATAGTGAACTTTTGAGTTCCATGCAGCCAACTTTTTATTTTCATAAGAGCAGCTCCCATTTCCTTCTCTTTTTTTGCAATTAGGGTTAAAGTAACTTGCCCAGGGTCACACAGCTAATTAGTGTCATGTGTTTGGTCTGAGGCCGGATTTGAACTCAGGTCCATCCTGACTTCAGGGCCAGTGCTGTATCCACTGTGCCACTTCACTGCCCCCAGCTCCCATTTCTAAAGCCAGTTTCATAGAAGGGTCAGAATATTCCTATTTACCAAGGCAACTCTCCAGAGTTCTGAGATTAAAAAAAAAAAAGACCTAGATCCTTTCAATTTAATACCATTGAGAACAAGTTTTTAATTTTAAGAAAAGTTTTAAACAATGATAATAATTGTGTTGATAATAGCTAGTATTGATATGACATTTGAAGGTTTATAAAGTACATTACAAATAAAATTTCATTTTATCCTCACAACAGGTAGATCCTTTTATTATCCCTTGTTTACATATGAGAAAACTGAGGTAGATGGAGCTTAAATGACTTGCTCAGGGTCACAAAGCTAGGAAGTATCTAAGGCTAGATTTGAAATCAAGTTCCAGTCCATGCTATATCTGATATACCACCTGTCTACCTTTAATTTCACAGTGAATTAGGTATACTTTTATTTTTTTATTTGTGTTTGGACAATTTGGGGAGGAACATACAAGTGCTTATTTTAAAAGCACTTCTTAAGCCATAAAGACATAACATTGAAATGAAAAAAGCGCTATAGCCTCCAAGTTCATCATAAACTTATGATTACAACACAGTGGATTTAAAATGTCTATCTCACTTTAGAAAAGTCAGGGTTGTTAATGTTTCTCCTTGTATATTTCTGTTTCTATCGCTCTCATTTAATGCCTTCTTAGAGTCAGATTAAATATTAGCCCAGTGATGGAATAATCTGGCACAGATTGAAAGTGACTTGGGAAAAGGAGTTTAATTTGGAGTTTGTTTAGTAGGATATAGCTCTTAGAGTGGGTGGGAAATTCATTCATACTACATTACAGGCAATTCTGTGTTCCCAGATTACAAATGGATTGTTCCACAATTTTTTTTAATATCTGTAATTCAAAACACATTTTCTTAGAGAGCCAATGTTATATTAAAGGATCAGTTAATTCACAAACTAGTCTTTAAAATCATGATGGACCGCTAAACATAGTATAGATTTACAACGAGGAATTATATGAAATAATGTTGTTCTATTAGTCATTTGAAAATAAAAATAATATTCAATAGAAAAGAGGTTTTAAAAATCAATAATAACAATAACAGGTAACATTTATATAGTGCTTACTATGTGCATTGTACTAAGTTCTTTACAAATATTATTTCATTTAATCCTTACAATATCCCTGGGAGGTAAGTGCTATTTTTATCCCCATTTTACAGTTGAAGAAACTGAGGCAAACAGAGGTTAATTGACTTTTCCAAGATCACACAGCTAGTAAGTGTCTGAGGCTAGATCTGACTGTAGGACCAGCATGCTATCCACTGCACAATCTCGCTTCCTAAATGAGTACTTCTACTAATGCTGGTGCTTAAGGGAAACATCTGATTAGACTTGCCAAGATTCTGAAGGTGATTTCTGAGTGTTTTCAAGGAATTTGTAATCCACTGACACTGCTTCTTTGTCTATTTTCACCTAAGAATTAGAGCTTTCATTTTTCTTGATACTAGTGTATCAATAGCACTGTTCTCATGCTTGTCAACCATAATTAGGGTCATTCCCCCTCCCAGTCAAAACTGGAATAAAGAAATGGAAGGAAAAATAATTTCCTGATTGAACTGCACAAAAATGTTGAAGGGAAAGGAAGATGAAAGAAGACATGTACATTTATGAGAAAAAGTGTTGGCGGTTGATAGTAACTGAGCTGTATGCAGCAAAACAGTGTAATCTCAGGCATAATTCTCCCTGAGGAAGTAAAAGAGAGGTGATTTGGAAGAGATGCTAGGTCATCCTCATGCTGTCAGTCCAAGACAACTTGGTTATTGGTCAGGATTGCAATAGAACAGTCTTAGGATAGGTCAGTGTTAGCGGACAAGTGATCATTCATTTGTACATCTTTCTAAACTCAGAGACTGTAAAAGCTGAAAGTTACCTTAGAGAAGCTAAGGCTTGGGCAGCTAGGTGGCACAGTGGATAGAGCATTGGCTCTGGATTCAGGAGGACTTGAGTTCAAATTCGGCCTCAGACACATAATACTTACTAGCTGTGTGACCCTGGGCAAGTCACTTAATCCCATTGCCTAGCCAAAAAAAAAAAAAGAGAGAGAGAAGCTAAGGTCCAAAAGAGGCTATGATATCCTATATATTAAGTCTTAAGGCATTCTTGTCCTTCAACCAAATGACTGCAATCATTGCCATTAACTTCTCATGGTACCCCCTCCTCTTCTCTGAAGTTTCTCCTGTCTTTTTAAAAGTGTGAATACAAAACCAAAATAGGATCTTCTGACTTAAGTTCTGACTTACTGGTACTAACTATGGACAAGATACTTAGAGCATTTCTGGACCTCAGAGTTTTCATCTCTCTAATGAAGTTAGTAATATTTCCACTTCCTATTTCACAGAGTAGTTATGAAGTAAGTAATTAAAAATCTATATCAAGGGTCCGTGTGTGTGTGTGTGTGTGTGTGTGTGTGTGTGTGAGGGACCCCTTTGGCAGAAGACTAATGATACCTATGAATCCTGTTTCAGAAGAATGTGTTTAAAGGCATAAATTAAAATACAGAGGATTGTGAAAGAAACCAATTACATTGGAATACAGTTATCATTAAAAAAAATTTTTTTATCTCCCCCAGTGCCTAGTTTGGTGATTTGCAGAAAGCAAGAGCTAAATAAACGTTTGTTGTATTGTCTAAAACTAAACTTATGCCTTCATATACAGAATCCAAAGGAACCAGCTTCCTCCTCCACCTGCATCTGCTCTGAGGCTTCGAGTACTCCAGGAGCATTTTAATTGTTGTTCAGTTGTTTCAGTCATGTCCAACTCTTCATGACTCCATTTGGGGTTTTCTTGGCAAAGATACTGGAGTCATTTGCCATTTTTGTCTCCAGCTCATTTTATAGATGGAGACACTGAGGCAAATAAGGTGAGATGACTTATCCAGGGTCACACAGCTAGTAAGTGTCTGAGGCTAGATTTGAACTCAGGTCTTCCATCTACTGCACCACCTCACTGCTCCATTCCTGCGTTATCCTGATACGTAATTCCTTTGGGACTAATGATGTGATCTCATCAGTAACAGCTATCTCCTCTCTTATCAACTTACTCATATTTGATTTGAACTCTTTATTTGCTATTTTGATTTTCTTCTCATCTAAAGATGAGGGAGAATTGGTGAGGGAACTATGGATGTTTAGCCTGGAGAAGAGAAGGCTTGGAGGAGGGATAGGATTACAGATATAGAGCTAGAAGTCACCTCAGAGCTCATCTAGTTCTACTCCCTCATTTTATGGATTAGAAAACTAAGATCCCAAGAGTTTAAGTGACTTTCCCTAGATCACACAGATTAATCATCAGAGGCAACATTTGAACACAAGATCTCCACTCCAGGAGTAGTGTTCTTCATTTAAATTAATTTTTAATAATTACATGAGATAATACTTATAAAGCACTTAGCACAGTGCCTAGCACATTGTAGGTACTATATAAATGCTATTATCATCATCTTAGTGTGTCTGAGTTTTTAAAATTTCTTCTGTACTTAATCATCAACAGTTTACAAAAAAGAGGCTAATATAAGCAAATATCCCCTACTGGATCACTGCCTTGTAAGAAACCTCTTGATAAGAGTGAAAAAGGAGAGTATAAAAGTTAGCTTGAAGTTTAACATAAAAAAAAACCTAAGATCTTGGCAATTGGTCCCATGGTTTCTTGGCAAGTAGAGAGAGAAGAAATGGAAGCAGTGTCAGCTTTTATATTCTTGGGCTCAAAGATCACTGCAGGTGGCTACTGCACCCATGAAATTATAAGATGCTTGCTCTTTGGAAGGAAAGCTGTGGCAAATCTGGATAGCACACTAAAAAGCAGAGATATTACCTTGCCGACAAAGGTCCATATAGTTAAAGCTATGGTTTTTCCCATATCTATGTATGGCTGTGAGACTATATGGACAATAAGGAAAGCGGAGCACGGCAGAAATTGAGGCTTTCAAGTTGTGGTGGTAGAGAAGACTTTAGAGAGTCCCTTGGACAGCAAGGAGATCAAATCAGTCAATCCTTAAAGAAATTAATTCACAGTACTCATTGGAAGGACAAATACTGAAGGTGAAGCTTAAATACTTTGACTACGTAAGAAGAAGACAGGACTTGTTGGAAAAGACCCAGATGTTGGGAAAGATTGAAGGCAGAAGGAGGAGAGAGTAGAGAATGAGACAGATAGTGTCATGGAAACAATGAACATGAACTTGAACAGACTTTGGGAGGTAGTGTGAGTATGGAAAGGCCTGGTATGCTATGATCTATGGGGTCACAAAGATTTGGACACCACTAAATGACTGAAAAACAACAAAAATAAGCAAATATGGGTCTCTTATATACAATTCATTTTTGAAGAAATACATCTGTATTAAATTTACCAAGGTTGTAAAAAAAAACAACACAAAACTTGGTGCTTTTTCTACTATATCTACATGATAGCTATCTTCAAGTATTTGAAGGGCTGTCCTTTGGGAGAGACAGTAGATTTGATCCCGTATATCAGGGGTGGAGAACCTGTGGCCTCAGGGCTACACGTTGCTCTCGAGGTCCTCAAGTGACTGAATCCAAACTTCACAGAGTTCCTCACAGAGGCCACATGTGGCCTTGAGACTGCAGGTTCCCCACCCCTGCCATATATACTAAAATATTCATAGCAGCACTTTTTTTGTTTGGAAAAGAACTCGAAACAAAGTGGTGTTCATCAGATGTGGAAAGATTGATAGTATATATCAATACAGTGGAATATGATTGCAAATTAAGTTAATGAATATGAGGAATTCTGAGAAATGTACAAAAACATGTATGAACTGATACAGAATGAGGTCATCAGAACCAGGGCAACAATATACATGATGGCTACAATAATGTTAATAAAAACAACACAAGAAGGCTCCTAAACTCAGAATAAATGCAATGACTTATGCTGAACCCAGAGGGCAGTCAACTATGTATACTAAATGTGGCAGACATGCCCAGATGGTGCATTTTTTAGTTTTGCTTGACTGTTTTTCTTTATTACAAGGTGAGTAGGCAGATGCACTTCATGGGGGTGGAGGAAAGGAGATAGAGAAATGATTGTAGTGTAAAAAAGAATTTGACCCTTTCTACTTGGCCCCAGGAGGCAGAAATTAGGATCAGTGGGTAAAAAGTAGAAAAAAAGCTAATTTGGACTTGATTTAAGTTAAAATTTCCTAACAAGATTTATCCCAAAACATAATCATCTACTTTTAGAGGTAGTCAGTTGCCCCTCATTGGCAGTCTTCTAGCTCTGTTATTTGCTAAATAATGTTTGAATTTAAGCACAAGATCTATTTAATTTTTGCTAGGCATCTTTTGGAGATTACAACTTTAACTTTCTTTTGGACCCTGCTGTTCCCAACATATACTAAATTAACCCTGAACATGTCAGAACCCTTTCTGTTGAACTGGGATGCTTTAGTCATGGATCATTCCCTTTGTCACTGGTTTAAGCTCTGTCATGTCCATGGTCATCACAAATGACTGTGATTTCAGATAAGTGAAGCTATAAGTGCTGATGATAGAAAATAAGCTGCAGATTCATCTGTTATGTCTCAGAGACTTATGTTTCTCAATTGAAAACTGCCATAAAAGTTGAAAAGTTATTTTTCATTTGTCCTTAACCATGAGTCTAACTTAGATAGTGGTCACATGGGTCATGGGACAAGATCTGAGCTCTAATGTTAGGAGATCCCTTGGTCTAGTCCTAGGCCTGGCCCTGTCACTAATGAGTTGTATAACCTTATTATCCCCCTGTGCTCAATTTTCTTGTCTATAAAACTGAAAAAAAGGTTTTAGACCAAGGATCTTTAAAGTCCCTTGAAAACTTTACTTCCTAGGACATTCTGTGTTGTAAGTGGACTCAAGTGAGATTTTTTACTATGAAGTGTTTTCAAGAAATCATATCGAATTTCAGTAATATCTGTTAGATTCATTATAATCCTGTAAAGTTGAGGGAGGGCCATGTTTGGCTGCTCATATTTTCCTCTCGTAATTATTTGACATTTCTGCCACATACACTTCTTTTAACTACTCTTTATGGGATTTTCCACTTTTCCCACTTCAATGAAACCTAGTAGATAGGTCTACATGGTACAAGGAATCATTTTGCCTTCTTCTTAGATGATTAAACTTTATTTTTTAAGGCTTTTTTCTAATCTTTGGAATAATATTTCATTTTCCCCAATGATATGTAAAAATTTTTAACATTTGTTTTTTATAAATTTATAAATTTTCTCCCTCCTTCCTTCCCCTCCCCGTCCTTGAGAAGGCAAGCAATTTGATTTAGATTATACATGTGAAGTTGTGCAAACCTTATTGCCATATTAGCTATATGGCAAACAAAACCCAGACTAAAAAAAAACAAACATAAAGCTTGAAAAGTCTGCTTCAATCTTCATTGAGACTCCACCAGTTCTTTCTCTAAAGGTAGATAGCATTTTTCATCATGAGTCCTTTGGAATTGTCTTGGATCACTGTATTGCTGAGAACAGCTAAGTCATTCACACTTGATCAGTGTATACTATTCTCTTGGTGTGCAGTGTTCTCCTGGTTCTGCTCACTTCACACAATGATTCTGACTTTAAAGAAAACAGTAGTTGTATCTTTTCCAGAACTGGTTCCTACCCCTTCACCCCAAATGAATACAGTTCACATTTTTGATAACAAGACAATCTCTTCCCCCCTTCTCATTTCCTCTACTGTACATTACTTCTGGTAACCTTGAAGCTATAGTGCCATTTATGGGATCATAGCTATATACAGAGTGGGGAGGAACTTCTGAGGTCATCCAGTTTAACTCCCCCGTTGGAGACTGAAAATGGATGAGGATAGGTGACTCACTCAAGGTCACAAGACAATGATAAACAGAGGTTGGATCTGAAACCAGGTCTTCTGACCCAGAGCCAGTGTTCTTTCCATTATACCACACTCCTGATTCTGTCAAGTGAACTCAGGTTATTTATATCTACTGAGGACATTTACTTTCTCAGCAATTTTGGTGCATCTGCTTCTGCAGTAGTGGTGGTGGCGTTGGCTGCTAATATTATGGGATTGGCAGAATAACAGTGCAATGTTGACTCATTTCTTCCAGAAAGGGCAGGAGGGACTGTGATAGGCAGCCTCTGATACTTCGCATGTGGGAGTCCTGCAGAGCTCTACCTTGTGTGCGTGTCCTTGAGAAAAGGTGGTTCAGGACCCTGGGATATATTGGAGTCCTATAGTGCTTCGGATGGCACAATTGCCCTTGAACTTTGAGGATCTTGTCACATCTATGCCTAGAATAAAGCTGACTGACTGGCTCTTAACTCTTACAACTTAATTCTTGACATTCTTTTATTTGGGAATCTAATTTTGACACTGGGAAAGAAGCAATTATTGCTTTTAAGCTGATCACTTATTTATATTTATATAATCTTTTATTCTATTAATTCATTATATTAGATTTATATAAATTGTTAGAGGTATAAAGTTCCTCTTACATGTTCACATAATTTAATTTTATGCAGTTTTTGGCATGATTTTTGCCCTTGTTCTCTAAACATCATTTCCAAATATAAGGAAAGGATAACATTGGCTACAGAAGCAGTGACAAGAATCAAATTTTTAAGAATAAGGAAAGAAAAGTTTTGGATGTTTCTGACTAATTTACAAGTTTTTTTTAATTTTCCATCCTTCCAATTTGAACTCTGCAAAAATACCTTGTTTAAAAAAAAACAACACTAGCAGAAGAAAAATTTGACAATCTTTGACCTTATTCTGAAATGTGTACAGCTATCTCAAATAATTATAATATCTGCTATTTTGTAAAAGATGAGCTTCCACTGAAATCATTATATCAGGCACATCAGTAACTCATCCTGAAAGCCCCTTTCTAGCCTTCAAAATGAAGTGAAAATAAGTAAATAAATGATGGGACTGCCAAACTAAGAAAACCTGTTTAACATTTATTTCCTCTTGGACTTTCATCCTTCCTACCCAGAAACCTTCTCTTTGAGAGTCATGTTCTTAGTTACATTAAGCAATTTTGCTCTTAAGTTTCTTATTGTCTGCCTGTTTACTCCATATCTTTACTATGAAACAAAGGTGTTGGCAGATTTCCACTTGCTGTTGACAAGGCATTGAGGTCAGTGTACAACAGTCTGGTAGGAGCAAGATTTGTAAGATTAAAAGGATCCTGTAAAATGTTTTCTAGAACTTTGGTCTCCAAAGTGAACATGCAGCTCTTTCCTCTCCAAGGGGGAAGGAAATGGCACGTGAGTACTCTTTAATTTTAGTGAGGATTGTCTGGCCATCCTAGAAGTCAGACAGCTCTCTTCAGTTTGGGGAGACGATTTCAAAAGAGGGTTCTTAATGACACTTTTTCTGTTTTCTAAGAGAGTTTGATATTTTCTAATTTATCATAGTGATGGCCTATGTGTCACTACACCAAATCGCTGTAATGAGGGAAATCAGTTATAAATTAGGGACTCTTAACCTAGGGTCTAGGATAAACTTGGTTTTGTAAAAAAATAATTTTTGGCACCTGTATTTCAGTATGATAGGTTTCTTTTGTAATCCTATGTATTTTATATTATGCATTTTAAAGCATTCTTAAAAAGGACTCATAGACTTCCAAAGGGGTCCATGGTGCAATAAAGGTTAAGAATCTCTGATATAAATATTAAACATCATTTTTCTTTGTTGTTTAGTATTATGTTCCTGTGTTTCTAAGGCTAAAAGCAAAGATGGTACTTGTAAAATATTTACTAAAACATTGGAATAATAGGACAATGATGTGGGATTAAATGACCTGTTTTACTGTAAGTGAATGCAATTACAGATGAAAGCTTATTAATTGTATTGGGTGGCATCAAAAGAAAATATACCTATTGTTTTAAAAAGAATTGACCATGATCTGGAACTATTACTACTAATTTGGAGACAAGCCACTGCACTTAATAAAAGGATGGAAAATAAGAACTAGAAAAGGCTGGGGAGGGGGGGAGGTGCGGGGATTTGAGCCGGGAGAAGAAGAGGTGAAAGGATAGCGTAATATGAAGGATCGTAACTCTAGGCAACACAACAACAGAGAATGGAGTGAACCCACAGCACAAGGGACTTAAGTTCGATATAAGGAAACTTTCCCCAAGGGTTGTGCTACTTTGAAGCCAGACATATATGAAGATTTTGGTATATATGGACCCAAGTGTGTCCCTGTTGGTTACCATTTGGTTTGATAGCCTGCTACCTTGTGTTATGGGCAGTTAAGTGGCATAGTAGATAGAGTTAGAAAGAACTGAGTTCAAATGTGGCCTTAAACACTTACTAACTGTGTGATCCTGGACAAATCACTTCACCTTGTTTGTCTCACTTTCTTTACCTGTTAAATGAGCTGGAGAAGGAAATAGCAAACCCCTCCAACATCTTTGCCAAGAAAATCACAAATGTGGTCAGGAAGAGTCAGACTCAACTGAACAACAACAGACCTTGGCTTGTGGCTTTAAACCAGTTCTCCAGAAGAAGATATTCACAGTGATTTTGAGCATTCCATAAAAATGTCTAAAAGTGAACCAGCACCTAGAATCAGCATAATGGAAAATGTCTCCTATCTCTTGGCTGAATACCTTCTGAATACTTTTATGATCGTGTCTGAGTTGTCTTTCAGGGAGTCTGTCATCAAAGTTTTCTTCAATGTCTACTATGTGTAATACCATGCTAGGTATGGCTAATGGAGATATCAACAATGGGAAAAAAAAATAGATGGATAAAAGGGCCCCTGTCCTTTAGAAGTGTATGATTTGGTGGAGAGATGAGATAAATATTTGGAAAAATCTAGATAACAATAGCGGGATGTTTGACATCCAATGGTACTAAAACACTAAAGCATAGAGGAAAAAGTCACTTTTCATTAACTTAAAGTCTAGGGTTGCCTACAGCACTTAGAATTTAAGTGTTTTGGCTAAGGTCTCATAGCCAGTATGTGTCAAGAGTTAGGACTTGAATACAGATCTTCCTGGTTCTGAGCCTAACTTTTTATCCACTGACCCCCAATAGTTTATGTATTATTTAAAAACAAAAGTCGTATTTTACCCATTTTAAAAAATCTATTCTGCCACAGTGTAGTGCACATAGTGCTATTCATAGTTGTTGTTCAGTCCTGTCTGACTCTTTGTGACTGCATTTTGGGGTTTTTTTTTCTTGGCAAAGATACTGTAGTGATTTGCCATTTCCTTTTCCATCTCATTTTACAGATGAGGAAACTGAGGCAAACATGGTTAAATGATTTGCCAAGGGTCCCACAGCTATTAAATGTCTGAGGTCAGATTTGAACTCAGGAAGATGACTCTTCCTGATTCCAAGCCATCACTGTGCCACCTAGCTGCCCTAGTACACATAGTAGGAGCTTAATAAATATTTGAATGAATGAGTAAATTTTTAAAAAAATGAATGAAAGCAGTTATTAGGGAAATAAAGTTTTTAAAGATTAATTTTTAAAAGTTTGTGTGGTTTTGATATTAAATGTGAGCAGAATTAAATTATATTTTAGAATTATTTGCTTAGAGTAATTCTCATATTTAGAGTTGTTTTATAAAATATTAGCACAAATCCTGCATTAACATGAAATAAGACTTGAATAACTGATGTATTCTATGGAGATGGAGAATAACATAAAATCAAGTTTGGGAGTTTTTCCCCTCTGGTTCCACATAAATTAAAAGCATTAAAACATTTTTTAATGTTTTAAATAAATATTCCACTCAGCATTTCTTAAATTAAGAATAGCTATCAATAGACATGATACAACAAACACAGCAAATAACCAAAAGAAACCCTTACTTTAATATATTATGGTCTTTTAATGGCACAAGAGAAAGTGAAAAGAAGCATACCAAAGGACAAATGAAATTATTTCACATTGGGAAGCATTTTTTAAAACATGGATTGTGTGTAAGGCACTGTACAACACGCTGGGGGCACAAAGACAAAAACAAAACAATCTCTGCTCTCAAGTAGCGTGTAATCTACTGTGAGAATACCACTTGAACACCAAAAGGTGTGGAGTGAGGGAAGTTCCTAGAGGAGCTGAGGAAGTCACACAGTCAGGGAGCACCTCAGAGGGCAGGTGAGCCCTCAGCTGAGCCATTGAGGGAAATAGGGATTCTGAAAGGTGGAGTGAAGGAGGGGATGTATTCCAGATTAGGTTAAATGCATGTAGGTCGGAAATGAAATGTTCAGTTTAAGAGAAAAGCAAGTAGTCCTTTTTTTTCTTGTCTAATAAACAAGGTGTGTGAAATGTAAATTATTCAAAAAGTAGGTTAGAACTATATTGGAGAGATATTTACATTCCACATTGAGGAATTTTTATTTTATCCCTAGGGGTGACAGGAAACTATCAGAAGTTGTTTTTTTGTTTGTTTGTTTGTTTGTTGCTTGTTGGGTTGTTTGGTTATTGTTGTTCATTTTTTGCTTGGGTTGTTTGTTTTTTGTTAGTTGTTGTTTTTAAACAAAAGAATAACGTATGCCTTAGGAAGATTATTTTGGCAGTTGTATAGAAAATGGATTGAAGAGGGGACAGACGAAGCAGAGAGACCAATTTGAAAACTTAAAACAGTCCAGACAAGAGGTGATGAGGGCCTAAACTAGGATGGTGTCCATGTGAACGGAAAGAAGGGTAAAGATGCGACAGATATTAGGAGATTTGGCAACTGATTGGATATTTAGAGAGTGAGGATGAGGAATGAGTTTGAGCATGACTATTGTTTTGAACCTGCCTAACTGAGCTATACCTTTCCCAGAGGGAGGAATGTTTGAAGGAAGAATACTTTTTATTGGGGGGAGGAGTGAGCGGGAGAATAAAGTTATGTTTTTAATAATTTTATTATTTTAATAGCTCTATTTTTTCCAATTACATCTAAAGACAATTTTTAACATAAGATTTTGAGTTCCAAATTTTCTCCCTCCTCCCTAAGATGGTAAGCAATTCAATATAGATTATATCTGTGCTGTCGTATAAAACATTTCCATATTAGTCATGTTGTGAAATAAGAAACAGAACAAAAGGTGAAAAAAAACTACAAAAAAAATAAAGTAAAAATAGTATGTTTTGATCAGCATTCAAACTCCCATCACTTCTTTGTCTGAAGGTGGATGACATTTTCCATCATGAGTCTTTTGGATTTTCTTGAATCTTTGTATTGCTGAGAATAGCTAAGTCATTCATAGTCAATTATAGCACAGTGTTGATGTTAACTGTGTACAGTGTTCTCCCGGTTCTGCTCACCTCACTCAGCATCAGTTCATGCAGGTCTTTCCAGGTTTTCCTGAAATCTCATTTCCTGCTCATCATTTCTTATTGCACAGTAGTATTCCATCACAGTGATATAACACAACTTGTTCAGCCATTCCCCAATTGATGAGTGTCCTTTCAATTTTCAATTCTTTGCCACCACAAGATTTAGACAAATATGGAAAGTAATGTATACTGAAACTATACACATAAAAAAGACATTTGAGATACTAGGCTATTCTCTAAAATAGTATTGAACTAGATTGTTTTCCAAGCTCCCTATTAGCTCTTAACAGTTTTAGTCTATGAGAGATGTATAAAGAGATACATGGAAACACTTTTGTAGATGATCATCCTCATTTTTTTCACTTTTTAATTAGGATATACTGCTAAAAATTTATATGGCCGTATTGACATAAATTGGAATAATAACAGCCTGGGTTGCATGAAATTTAGATGAAAAGGGGAATGTCTGAATTGTTCTCTTATGTCCACACTCTATTTTTGCTCATGTTTGCCTTTTAACTTTTACTAATATCTTTTGCTTTTTAACATCACCTTCTTTTGTAAATATAGCCCTCGTCCCTTCCACACCCCTAGGAAGCCATCCCTTATGACAAAAGATTAAAAAAGAAGAAAGTTTTTTTTTTTTTAGAGAACAGTTTAATATATAATCTATATCAGATTGTTTGCTCTCTGGGAAAGGGGAGGGAGGGAGAAAAAATTGAAACTCAAAATCTTATTAAAAACAAATGTTGAAAATTGTCTTTACATGTAATTGGAAAACAAAATTTTTTTAAGCAAAATATGTTTTAAACAAAACTAGCTCAATATATCAACAAAGTAAAGACTCAAATTGAGTAATATTTATTGAAGACCTCCTCCACTGTGCAAAATACCAGACTTGGCACTCTTGAGAGAGTATCAAAAAGCAAGAAGAAAATTCCTCTGTTTTAAGAAGCTTATGGTCTAGTTGGGGATAGTGAACTCAGATACGTGAATCAACTGAAGAACTATTTTACATAGCAATAAGACAGTGGCAGACTATAATACAGAGTACAGTACTACAATTTAATATAAAAATCCAGTATATTCTATCAGAAAGCATAGAATAGACATGTAAAAACAATTGACTGAAATCATTAAAATTTTCTGAGAGCAGGAAATATTTGAGTGGATTTTGAAGGAAATGAAGAATATGGATTAGTAGAGAGGAAAGAGAAGAGCATTCTAGGATAGGAATTGATTTAACTGGATAGCGTAGGGGAAGTGGCAAGGTCAGTGAACACGGTATGTTTAAGGGGGAAAAGTGAAGTTGTTGATCAGAAGCAAAGTAGTGGGAGGCTTTGATGCATTTGGTGGTGATCAACAACATTATCCAAGCAATTAGCATATCAGAGGAACCAAGAGAAGTACTAAATGATATTTCAAGGCCACTGGACCTCGCTATTCACTCCTTGGACCCTACTGGTCCTTGCCAGCCACCTTTCAACTGAACTGTCACGTGTAGGTTATTTTTCCTATTAGAAAGTGAGCTTTTGGAAAGCAGGAACTGTCTTGATTTTCTATTTGTATCCCCAGTGCTTAGGTATATAGCAAGGGCTTTTTCATTCATTCATAAGAGTATGGGGTACCTGCCCTGCAGGATGCTGCCCTCAGATGTTAGGAATGCATGTATCGTGGATGTCACAGTGATTTGCGTTTGTTGTTTTATTACCATGCACTATCCATGGTTTTTAGTTGATTCAGGTGTGCTAGTTCACTCTCCTCAAATACATCCTTGTGAGTAGGAGCACTTTCTTCCAGCTTGTTGTCACACTCTCATGATGAATTCTGCACAGTGGAAGACCTCAATAAATATTATTGAATTTTAGTTTTTACTCTGGTGATGTGTTAGTATTGCTGAATTGGTTTTCATTACAGGGGATGACTCTCTGGGGAGGGAAAGAAAAGAGTTATATTTAGAAATTAAAGTGATGTAAAAACAAAAGACCAGTAAAAATGTAAAAGCAAACCAAATTCAGAAGAAGGGAGTGGAGGGAGAGAGGGAGAAAAATTTGGAATTCAAAATCTTGTAAAAATGAATGCTAAAAATTGTCTTGATATGTAATTGGGAGAAAAAATAAAATATTGTTTTTAAAAAGCAAACCAAATTTTAAATAGTATTGACAACTACCTTGCAATTGAAGAGTAATTTTTAAAAAAGGTCAAAAATATATCACATAAAGGGAATTAGGTCTTATAAGAAGAAGTCATTTCCTTAATAGAGAGTTGATGATTAAAAATATTTTTTGACTTCATCAAACATTTATTACTCAACTTATTCAGTGCATTATCCGAGGCACTGGGGGAGATACTAAAAGAATTAATACATGGTCACATGCTTCAAGGACCTTACAAATCTGGAGGGAGGGGGAATAGCACATCTGCAAAGATAAATGTAATTAAAATTAGAATATAAACATAAGGACAGCATAATTCTCTAAGTCTGATATGAGCCTCACTTGTTCATCAAAAAGGGCTCTCTGGTGAAACCATTTTACATATTTTTTTAAACCATGTTAAGTTCTGTTTGAATATGCTTTTAAAAATTATTTGGTATATCTTGAGATTTTTGCTACTCCAAGATATATCAAGTAGGCAGCCAGATATTCCACATAAATTAATCAGTAAGCATTTAACAGTTAGATACCTGCTGAAAGAAGTTTGAAGTAAGTCAGTCAGGTGGAGAGAAATCTTGTTCAGTGAAAAAGAATCATGGAGTTTCACAAAAACTAGGAATCAGACTACTCTGTCCCTCACACCCCCACACCATTCTGCCTATGTCTCTCATGTGTGCATTTGTCTTTCTTGTGACTATCTCTTTTTTTTTGTTGTTGTCATGTCTCTTAATTGTTTTGTAATTTTTTTTAATATATCTCGTGACAATCTTCCATGTGTATCTATGTCTGACTCTATCTCTAATTCTCTGCTTAGAGGACATAGGAAAATTCGAAGGACATAGTAGAGTGTTTTTTGTGAGAAGTTTTAAGCAGGCAAATAGAATTAATAATATAACAACTGAATAGAAAGCTATGCTAAATTTCCTTAGCTAACCACATCTATGGGGAACCTAGCTATTTGGGCCACGGAACCATAATTAAAGTGATACCATCTGCCTGTCAATAAAAAGAGCATGTCCCTGTTGTAGGAATAGTACCCAGAAAAGAAACAATCTGTGGAGGACTAATCTTACAAACCCAAACTCCATCTCCTCTAACCTCCTTATACTGAGACCCAGGAAGGCTAAAAAAACTTGCCTGTGACATAGGTGACAAGAGAGACAGCAAATCTTTGAACCTAAACCCTCTGACACCAATCCAGCAGTGTTACCGACTGCAAAATTATTTTCACTGGATTTATCAGAGAGAAAAAAAATCACCAGAAATCTGGTATTGCCTAGTCAGTCAGCAGATGGGGGAGGGGCAGTATCTATGAGAATATTGTTTGATATGTTTGTTCTGTAGCTTCATACTACATTAATACTGATTAATAAATTTTCCTAAATATCTATGATAAATGGAGCTTCATCCCCAAATATTTTTTGTTTTTCAAATAAATTGGGAGTTAATAAAGATAATTGTTTATTTTGTCATCAGTAATAATAGCTTAACTTCATATAGTGCTTTGCTGTTAACCCATGAAATGGATACTAGATTCATTATTATACCCATTTAGAGTTAGCTTAGGAGGGAAGGGAAGATCAGAGTGATACACAGCTCATCTTGGTTGAACCAGGGCTTAAACTCAGATCTTTCCTGGCTGGGACTAGTGTTTTATCTACTGTACTCTGTTACCTGTCTAAATAATTAAGCAAGATATAACTTTATTCTTACTTCTTAAAAATTGGTCAGATGTGTTGGCTTTAGATGCCTATGGCAGATTGGCAAATTTCACAAAGTTCCACTAGTTTTTCATTATAAAATCCAAGTAATTAAGGACACTGAAGATTCAACAGATCATGAATCATAGAATCACTGATCTAGAACTTAAAAGACCATTTACTCTAGCCCCCTCATTTTATAAATGAGGAAGTTGAGGCCCAGATGATGGAGATGCTCAGGCACCAGACCTAAGATCACATCTCTGGAAGCCACCCAATTTCTCAGTAGGCCCCAGTCCTGTAAGAAGGTTTTCCCTTGTTGCAGAACACATGCAGGCCTGGCTCTGCAGCTCTTTTGTCAGAGCAGATACAGGTATGCCGACCTAAAGACTGTCAGCACCAGATCCCCAAGGTCCGTGCTTTTAACAATTCCCTCAATGTCTGGTGTCGACAAAGTTATCTCTGCAGATTCCCTGCATTTTCCCATCCATAAATCATAGGCGCCTGCTCCCAAAAGACACCTAGACCCCTAGATTATCTAATTAGCATCGTTGGCATTACTTTCCCACACTCCTTTTCCATATAAGCACAACACCATCTTCACTATCTTATAGGTTCCCTAAAGCCCCTTGCCTGCTTTTGCTACCATGTTAAAATGAACTTTGTCACTTGACTAAGGGAAGGCTTCAGTGTGTCAATTCATTCCAGGCAACACTGCCTTGGCATTCTCAGGTCCAGAGAGGTTAAAATAACTTGTCTAAGAAGTGTCCATTGTTATCTAGGAAGAAACAAGGAAAGTCATAGTGCAGTATTTTAAGGAATAATATTTCTTCAATACCCAACAGATTATGGGGGTGGTTTTTAACTTTTCCTCTTTTATTAATGCAAAGCAGCAATTCATAATTCTGTGCCGTGGTGGATATTATAAGAGGTAACCATTATCTGGATCCGCCATCAATGTCACATTGCCATGCAAAGTGAATTTCTCCAATTATTTCCAACTCTATTTATTCTTCCTCAGGTGTGTGTCAGTGGACCATCAAACAGCTTTTCATGCTTATTTCATGCTTGGCTGACTGATGGAATGCCTCATCTTATGCTGCATTTCTGCTGCCTACTCATGGCTCCATTCTTTCCTTGGAAAAGTATTGATATCATAACCTCTTTGAATCACAGAACTTTAGAACCGAAAGGAAGTCACCTAGACCAACCCTTATCATTTAACAGATGAGTAAAGAAAGTCTTCGAGGGGTTAAAGGACTTTCTGAAGGTCACACAATTACCTGAGACTCGAACCCAGGTCCATAAATGATACAGGTCTTATTTCTCCCATTCCAATGAACATTCTATCACACAGCTATCTCTTGAAGAGATGTAATTTATTTTGTTATAATTTCATTATGTTTTAATTATACCTTCCATTTTTGACAACTTATTCCTCCTCTTCTGGCTCCCCTCCCCACTGCCCCCCACCTCCACCCCAAGACATCCCTTATAGCAAAGATTTAAAGAGAACCAACACATCAGAAGTGAATAGGAAGGCATGGTTATTAAAGGTCTACCCAAGGCCTGGGCATAGACTTTTAGATCTTTTAGAACATCATTAAAAACTGGGAAGGCAGAGAGTAGTGAACATGATGCCATCAGTTTTTCTGTTACCACATGTACCTTTCCGGATTCTAAAAAATGTTAGCTAGCTAGCTGATAACAGCTTACATGAAAACATATTTTAAGTAGATGATGGTTCATTTGAAAAGTAGAATGAATGACTATGTGTCTGTGCCTATTGACTATTGCAGGTAGGCTTTTGATTAAGGTTATTTTTCTAAACTTCCTTTTCTGACAATTGAATTTATGATATCATAGTTTTGCTTTAAGTATTTGCTCCCACTGCTTGGAACCTAACAATTAACAGAGTAAAAATCTAAAACCTTCTAAGGCTCTTAATTTCGTATAAGAATTCCTGATTTGTATTGTGGATCTAAGAATAATTTAGACAGTTGGTTTTTTTTTAATGTTACATTTATCTTACTGGGTTTCATCTAATTGCTTTTAAATATCTTGTCAATTTTATATTGAAATATATGTGCAGTTAATTATGAATGTTGATCATAAATGTTCATTTCTCATTCTAAGAATTCAGAAGTTCATGCTTTTCTATTTTTGCAAATCTACTACATTCTAGGACTAGGTTTTTAACCATGTTGGGATGTGTATTATGCTGTCTCTTGCGGGGGAGGGGTGAAGAATAGAATGAGAAATTACTCTTCTTTTATGTAGACCAGTTGGTAATAGTCTGTGAGCTTTGAGTGAAAAGAGTTTGTTAATTTGACCAGTTCCATTCCAGCAACTCTTAAGCATATTGATTTGTCACTCCAGAGGTCAAATTCATTTATCCCATTTGATATGCATAAATTCATTTTATTGCAGCAAATTATTTCTGTGATTTGACTTGCACATTAAGTGATTCCTTTCTCTAAACCAATGTCCTTATTTCTTGAGTAATAATCCTCTCTTTCTATTCTTTTGCTAATGTGAAATTTCTTCCCAGATTTTGCTTTTTCTAACTGTGCTCTTCCTCTTGAGGGATTTGGGAAGTGGGTGAGAATCTCTTGTTAGGGAAAACAAAATCCAACCACTCGAAACAAATTACAGTTTTCCTCTAAGGGAAATTGCCCAGAATCTATATCTGCTGCAACTTCACCCCTTGATGAATAGACCTCTTGGCCTGGGAGGCCGTAAGTGGAAGATGTTGCCACAGGAAATTTTACAAGGAGAAAAGTTGTTCAAAGAAAGTGTATGTTAAGTGCTTTTTTTAAAAAGGGAGAGACTGCCAAGTGTTGCTTTAACTAGATGATGCTTATTCTCTCCCTGTAATGACTGGCAGTTTTTGGTTCTCTGTAATGCTGTCTATAATTAGCTTATTGAGTGGTGGTGTTAATAAAAAAAATTGATTTATTTTTGTCAATTATGTGATTTGAAAAAAATATTACATCCTTGTCTCTTTAAAAGAATCAGCCTGTGGTAATTTTTTCCCCCTGTGAGAACATACCTTGGAAATAGTAAACTAATTCAATGAAAATAGTCCTTTAATTTCAGACAAAAGGTTTAAACCCAATTTTTCCAGATTATGTACCCCTTGTTTAAGTGGTCTATGTGTTTCTTTTTGCTTTTCACAATTTCATTCAAATATTAAGATTAATATACTTTTAAGACCCTTAAACATTTTCCTGCAACTTTCTCTTAGTGTAGTTCTGAAACTTAATATTTGAAAAATAGGTTAAATTTTCTCTGCACCAAAATTTTCCATTGCTTTAGCGATAAGGTTGGTGGTGCAGATGGGTTGAAAAGGCTTAGAAAGACAGTAAATCAAATTAGAATTATGTTCAATAAATATAATTAAATATGTCAGGTGTGTTTTTCCTCTCTCTGTGTTTCCTTTGGGATATATACCATGCTAACATTCTGCACATTCAAGGAGGGAAATCTATATCTACATTTAAGCCCCATGTTCCAATTCCTGAGAATATAGTCTCAATAGAAGAGATTCAGTTTTATGTTCAGCTGACTTGTTTTGGCTAAGGGATGTCATTTGGATTCCATATTCAACTGACAAATGAATAATGCTAAAACCTTAATATTAATCTAGCTTTTAGGAGTAGTTTTCTCATTTCGAATGACATAAAGGTTCAAAAAGGCATATCTAATGCATCACTCCATGGGGCCCATTTGCTTTAGGCTTACTAAAATAACATCTGGTGGTGTTTGTTATTCCAAGTGAGGCTACGCACCTGGGAGTGGGCATCTCTTCTTAAAAGGAAAAAGAGCCCCTGCTGATGAGAAGTTTTTGTTACCCTTGGAGCCAAATTAACACCTCCTAATACCTCTACCCTCAATAATCTGAGTAAATGTCAACTAATTCTTATTTTGTTTGTATCCTTGACAAATTGGAGAATGAAAATCACCTGCAATTCATAAAACTTCTATTTAATATTTCCACCTTATTTCTAAACTATATGAATGGAAAACACCATCCAATTAGAAGTAACTGATATTTTTGCAGCCTTCCAAAGCAACTATTTGTTATCCCCCTTATTTTATGACTTTGATTTTCCTTGTAATCTAAAGCCTACATGTAATTTTTGTTGCTTAGCAACACAATGCGATGTATAATATAAAAAATACGAAACTATATCTTTAATGCCCACCACTGAAAATCATTTCTGAGGAAAGGAAGTGCCAAACTGCTATGATATACAACATAACACTGTTTTGATGATTATGGTGTTATTGTTACTGCATTAATGATAATGGTACCTTCTGGTTTTTTGGATGGCTTGAAATGGCTTATTGAAGTATTTCTTCCTTTTGACTTTTCTTTTGGTTGTTATAAATTTATATCTCAGTATTACAATGTCTAGAGTGTTGGAATTGGAGCTAATCAGATCTAAGTTCAAGTTCTGCCTCAGACACGTAGTAACTGTGTGACCTTGGCCAAGTCACTTAACCTCTTTCTGTCTCAGTTTATTCATCTGTAAAATGGGGATAATAATAGCACCTAGCTCACAGAGCTATTGTGAGGATCAAATGAAATACTTTATGTTATGTGCTTTTTAAACTTTAAAGTGCTTATAGTCATCGTCATCCAAGTTCTGTAGAGATTTGTGTTTATTAAACTTCTAAAATCTCCCATGGCTCAGTTATTTCTGTTCAGGACTCAGAGGTGTGCTAGATGGGCACCAGGTCATACTGGCTCAAGAAAGTGTTTAGTTTTCTGTGTGAGCATTCTCACCTTGGATATCCAAGAAGGCTACAAAACTTGTCTTGGTTTATTGTTTTATTGTTTGACCAGACATAATAAAGTGATGAAGAAAATATTAATTAGGCAAATTGAACTTAAATGTCTGTCATTTTTTTTTGATAGATTTTTTTCCCCCTCAGAGAGCCAGTTGTAAAACATTTCCCAGTACATCCCTGTGACTGGCAGAAACAAATCCACACATTTCTGGGCCAAATTACTTCTACAATTTGGTACTGGTTGTTACATCATTTGTGTCCTAGCAAATCTGAAGTAAAGTTAGTTTGGCAATACAATCATCACTGCAGCATCATAGCAGAAATACAGCCTTAAATCAAAGAGAGGGGAAATGACACTGTTTGAATCTGTTGAGTGGGTGATGCTGCCAACTCTGGTCCGTTGGGAAATTTATCACATTTGAAATTGTTTACCTTTATTTTTTCCCCTGGTGCCTTCATGATTGCACGTTTATTCTGTTATTTCTGATCAATGGAATGCACATCAGAGATTGGACCCTTAACTTTGGCTTTGTTCTCACTTTGTTTTTAGAGCGTCCACATTTTAGAGAGGAATGCTTCTGCTGGTAATGAGCCATCTGCAAGCAGGCAGTTGCTAGAAACTGAACCTGTCTCACTCTCTAAGGTCAGTGAGGGACTCTGGTCATTTCTGAAGCATGCTTGTTTGGGGGTTGTTCAAAATGTGTGGAATTCTTATACTAGTCACAACTAAGCAAGCTACGAAGTACAAGGCAAGAGCAACCTTCCACCTCCTCCTGTTCTCAGTGTAGGAGGGTTATGATGCCCTGAATAACAGGAGGCAGTAGAAACCTTTTGGGAGGGATTTGCAAAGTTATGGTAAAGGTTCCAGATTTTGTTTTGTCAAAAGAAAAAAGAAAGGCAATGGATACATGCCACTTGGCACTGCAGAGATTAGATGGGCAAGTATCATTGCTACTAAAATGAAAAGAGTCACTTTTCCTTTTGTGGACCTCAGTTTTCTCATCTGTAAAAATAAGGAAATTGAACCAGATGACCTATAAGATCTCTTCCAGCTCTGGCTCTGTGAGATGTCATTTATACCAAGGAGGGTGAAATGGTATAGGTACTATGAAGGGCTGCTTTAATGTCAGGGGAATAAGGGCTCTTCTTGTAGCTTCATTGTTAACACAAGTTTTCATCTTCTCAATCATTATTATTATTATAATTATTAACTCAAGGTGAGCTGCCAAGAGAAATACTGTACATAACTAATAAACTTCTTGGAAGCCAGAACTTCTGTTGGACACCATATCTCTAGGCCAGTAGTTCTCAAACTGTGATCTGAGAAACCTGAGATATCCCTGAGATGATTTCAAAGAGTTCAGGAGATCAAAACTATTTTCATAATAATGCTAAGCCATCATTTGCCTATTAAAATATTCCTCCCTTTTCCAACTACATATGTGTATGAGGCTGGATTTTCTTCATGTTCTTCAACTGAAACAACATTTCGATAGATTGAAGACAGAAGCTGATACAAGAATCCCGCTGTCTTCTATTAAGCAAGACATTAAAAAAACTTGCAAAAATATATAAAATAATGCCATTCTTCTATTTTTTTCTGTTTTGGAAAATATAGTAATTTTTTTCTTTAAAAAGCTTATGTTAACATGTAATAGGTTTATTATTTTTAGATGAATAAATAAATATTCTAAAATTTATCCATTTTAATTTCATTATGGTAAAGATATCACTATAACTCACATAAACAAAAACTTTTTTTGATCTTCAATAATTTTTAGAAGTGTGACAGGGTCCTGAGACCAAAAAGTTTGAGAACTGTAGCTCTAAGTCATTCTCTTCTGCCTAACAACATGGTCTGTGCTTGCTTCTGGGTTAATTTTCCCTCTTTTATTAAACTGTATTTATGACAGTATCAGCCAATTTCAAATTAAGACCAACTTTTCTTGTCCTGTTTTATTCTTTGCTTTTGTCAGGTTGACAACTTGTTTAATTCTTAAGACTATATTTGGATTGTTTGTTATTTCTCTTGCTATTCTTGAGAAATACAGTATTCATTGAGAATAGTATTATGGCTCAAAACTACTTGAGTAAAACAGATTTAATCCTAAAAAAAATGTTACAGCTCTTCCACCTTTTTAGACAAATATTTCTTTTCCCCTGCAGCTAACCTTGTAAAGAAGAGACCAGTGTGATAGAAATCCATAGCTATAGCTCTATAGGGACATACTGATATTATGCTCAGAGTTTAATTAGCTGAAACCTAAAAAGCATTTCTATTTATTATTAACTTTTTCCATTCTGCACAAGTTATAAAAAGCATTCTTCTTCACACAAGGGGCGGACAAAAGGTGACCCACCAGACTTAAAAGATGTTGCCTAAAAGAAAAATTTCTTTTCCCCAAAAGAAATATACTATACATGTCTTTGGAAGTGAAGAGTGTTGGAAGTAAAGAACTCAGAAAATAGAGTCAATGTTTCTTGAGCTAGATTGTCGCTGAAGATGTACACGTGGAGACATAGCCCGTAGAAATGGATTATGGCAGAGTTCAAAAGAAAAGACAATGAATGGCCTCAAAAAGATATCCCAGAATAGAAAGTAGTGGGTGTATTTAGCTAAACAGAAAACAAATCCAAAGACAGAACTGTTCAGAGTTTTTATAAAGAACCTATCTCTTCCCTGTGATCTGTGAGCATTTAAAAATTCCATGTTTTCAAATTTTTTTTCCAGTTTTCTGCTTTCCTTCTGATCTTGACTACATTTATTTTATTTGTACAAAACCTTTTTAATTTAATGTAATCTAAATTATCCTCACTCTTCTCTTTAGCTCTTGTTTATTCATAAATTGTTCACTTATCCATAAGTCTGATACTTATGTTCCATGTTCTTCAGATTTTCTTGTAATATCTCTCTTTATATTGAGATCATATATCCATTTTGACCTTATCTTGGTAAATAGTGTAAAATATTGGTCTATGCCCAATTTCTGCCATACTGTTTTCCAGTTTTCCCAATATATTTTACCAAATAATGAGTTCTTATCCCCAAAACTTGAGTCTTGTCAAAAACAAGTTATTACATTCATTTGCAACTGTGAATTGTATGTCTACTCTGTTCCACTAATCTACCTTTCTATTTCTTAGCCAGTACCAGATAGTTTGGATAATTACTACCTTATAGTTTAAGATCTGATACTGCTAAACCTCCTTCCTTTACATTTTTTTTTTTGTGATTTCTTTTAGACAATTCCTCCATACAAAGAAGTGGCCCGTGTAGTAATGATCATAGCCACTTTCTATCAGTGTGGTAGTTTTTGCTTTTCAAAGCACTTTTGCCAATATATTATTAGTAATTGTTATATGTTGCTACTATGTGTCTAGCATATTATGTTGTTATCATACAGTCTCAATAGAAACTGAAATTTTCTGGTATGTAATTTTGGTCAGGCATATAGCATCCCTGGAAGGCTTAATGCTTTGGTAGAGAAAATATACAGACCCTAAGGTGCTAGATTGAAATATATCTAAGACTGGTCTCCAATAATAGCTTGATTAATAGTAGCTCAGGAGGCAGCATGGCATATTGGATAAAAGACCAGTCTTGGAGACAGGATGTCCTGGTTTCTAATCCCACCTCTGACACTGACTAGTGTCAGACTGACACTAATTAATGACTAATGACTAAATGACTGGGCAAGCCATTTAATTTCTCAATACCCCAGGCAATAACAGTTATAGATAATCTTCTGATCTGCATCCATGAAAGGATTTTCTGTGTTAGCTTTTCCACAACAACAGTGAAATCACAGATCCAGACCCCAACTCTTCTTCTCTTCCTCATTCCCAATAGTTCATATTTCTATAGCAGTTTAAAGTTTACAAAACATTGAAAACAAGCACTATTTACTACAAACAGCAAATGAAAAATCATTGATGTGTTCATGTATTAATCTTCATATGTAGTTATGGACTTAGATTTCATTGGTGTAAGTTAATTGCTCAAGCTCCGGCATCCTTGAACATGTTAAGAATCAGCTTTATGACCAAGGGTGGTGTGTATGTGTGTGATAAGCAGAACATTTGTTGTTCAATCATGTTTGACTTTGTGGTCCCATTTCAGGTTTTCTTGGCAAAGATAGAGTGGTTTGCCATTCCCTTCTCTAGCTCATTTGACAGATGAGGAAATTGAGGCGAACAGAGTTAACTGACTTGCCCAGGGTCCCACAACTAGTAAGTGTCTGGAACCAGATTTGAACTCAGGAAGAGGAATCTTCCTGACTCCAAGCCTGGCTCTCTATCCATTACACCACCTAGCTGCCTATATTCATAGGCACATGACCACCCTAATAATGAGATACCCTTTTATTCTACAAAGAGGTGCATCACAAACACTTCAAATATGTTGTATTCATATCTTTACTCCGTTCCTAGACCAAAACCCAAATTCTGGAGACAAAATGAACATTTTTCTTCTAGGAAAGAGTCCCAGATCAAAACCTTAAGGCATAGCTCTACACAGTGATTAGAAGCCTAGAGAATATATTTCTAATACTGTCTCAATCCCATTCCACAGGGTGTCCTAAAAGTCTTGCTGTCCAAAGACTTTTGAGACACCCTGAACTTTGATAGAAATGGCCTGGTTCTAATGAAATTCTGGTGGGTCATGGTTGATTTTTCTATTTTTTTTTAAACTTATATGTTTCATTTTAGCTTCTGTGAGTCTCATGGATCCCCCTGCTCCCTAAAAAAAAGCCCTTCACTGTTACTTTTGATAAAACCATCTTCCATATCACCCAGGCACAACGTGAGATATTGTCTTTGACTCCTCACTCTCTTTACCTCCTCACTCTCTTCACCTCTTCTCATCCCCCAGCATCTGCATTCAATCTATTGTCAGTTCTACCTTCACAACATCTCTCCTTTAGGAGCCCTTCTCTCCTCTGACCCTGCTAATGATTGAGTGCTCAGTCCCCAGCCCTAAGATCGTGTCTCTGGAAACTTCCCAATCTCTCAGTACACCCCCTGTCTTTGAGAAAGTTTTCTCATATTGCAGAACACATTCTCTTATCAGAACAGACACAGGGGTGCCTGGCCTAAGCATTTTCATCCTTGACTGGCCCAAGGACTCTCCCTCACACCAGATCCCCAAGATCCATGCCTCTGACAAATCCCTCAATGTCTGGAATCAACAAAATTATTTCTGCAGACTCCCTGCATTTTCCCATCCGTAGATCATAGTTCCTGCTCCCAAAGGACACCTGGACCCCTAGATTACCCAATTAGAATCCTTGGCATCCTTTCCCTTGACACTTTTCCATGTAAGACCCAGCTCCATCCTCACTATCTTGCAGGTTTCCTAAGGACCCTCACCCACTTTTGCTAAAGCATTACAATAAACTTTTTCCTACTTGACTAAGAGAAAGTTTGAGTGTGTGAATTCATTCCAGGCAACTCTGCCTTAGCATTCTCATCCTTAAACCATGTCAGCACCCCTAATCTATTCACTACTACCATGGTACAGGCCCTTATCACTTCATGCCTGAAGTACTATAGCAGCTTTATGGTTGGTCTCCCTTCTTTAAATCTCTCCCCACTTACTCTATTCTTCTCTCAACCATCAAAATGATCTTCCCAAGCATAGGTCTGAACAGGTCACACACCATCTCCAATAGACTCCTTAATGCCTCCACGATCAGATATAGAATCCTCTATTTGACTTTAACAATCCTCATAACCTGGCCTGTTCCCACCAGTCTCATTATAACATTCATCTCCTGACCACGTGGCCTCCTTACCTGCAAAAGACCTTTCCAGTCTGCAGGAAATTAGAAACAACACCATTCCTTCCTGCTCTTTCTACCTATAACTATCCCATCAGCTCCCCACACTAACGCCTGCCTAACACTGAGCAGACTTACCCTAAAACCAACCATCCTGCACTCATTTAGCAGTGATTAACAAACTCCCACTCAATTATTATACATTTCTCATCACAGTGATCCTGGTTTCTTGGCTATTACTGTACAAACCTGTTCTCCAACCCCCCGTGTTCTCTACCTCATCCCTTCAACCTAAATCTCTGATTCCCTAGAGCTACCCACTCCTTCCATTGTGTTCTCTGGAAAATGTGCTTCATGGTTAACAAACTTGCTTTCATCATAAATCTTTTTCTTTCCCACTCCTTTCATATTTTGACTCTTACTGAGACCTATCTCGTTTCTGATGATGAAACCTGCATGGTCATCTTTTCCATTACTGGTTGCATATGCAGTCATCCTTTCTGACTCATTGGTTGATGTGGTTGAATTGAAATACTCTTCATTCTCCCATTGTCACTTCCAGGGTCTCCCTCTACCTCTATCACTTAGTAACCTTTCCTCCTTTGAGGTTCACTCAGTACATTTCTACACCCCAATCAAAATTCTGGTAGCTGTTGTCTACTGGTCTCCAGGACACTGCTCTTCTTTCCTCAATGAGTTCAGTGCCTGGCTCCCCATACCTGCCCACTTAGTAGGGTACTTCAGCACACATTGATACCCCCTCAAACAATTTTATCCCCAGTTCTATAACTTACTTATTTCCCATGACCTACTCCTCCACCCCGCCTCAGCCACACACAAAAATGGTCATATCCTTATCTTTCTGTCACATACAAATCTCCATTTCCATGTTTATGGACTCTGAAATTCCCTTATCTGATCACAATCTCTTGTAATTCTACTTCTCTCTCTGCCTTGCAGTTCCAAATCCCAAATCCTGTTCCTTTATCCTCACTGTAACTCTCAATCGCTTGACCCTTTAGTTTTTTCCCAGGCTATTACCCCTGCACTGCTTTCCTCATCATGAACCTATAGTGAACCAGTTCAACTCTACACTGTCTTCTTCTCTCGAATGCCTTACCTTATATCCTATCACCAGACTTTCCAGTCTTGGATTACTCCCTCCATGTACTGCCTTTATATCTTCACACATGCTGCATAATGATGCTGGAGAAAATCATGAAACCATGCCAACTGTATCTGCCACAAATTTATGTTATGTTGTCTCGATGGGGCCTTCGTGGAGCAAGGCAATCCTTTTACACCTCCTCAATCAATTTACTGTCTAGTCATCACAGTAGATTTTCCAAACCTTTTCATCCCTTCTCTTATAATTTCCCCTCCTCCACCTTCTCAGCTGAGAACCTTACGTCATATTTTGCTGAAAAAATTGAGGTTCTCTTCCTACTTCTTTGACTGAGTCTTCTAAGTCTCCTTTAATGGATCTTCATGAAGGTCATGCCGTCTAACCACGGGCCATCTTCTCTTCTTCTGTACTGCTTTACTTGGCGATCTCATCAACTACCATGAATTCAATCTTTATGTTGATGATTCTCAAATTTATTTACGCAGCCCTAACCTCTCTCTTGCTCTCCAGTCTTTGCCTATTGGCCATCTTGAATTAGATGTCCTATAGATGCCTTAAATGCGATATGTCATTATCTTTCCTTCTAAACCCTTCTTTCTTCCCAGCTTCCCTTGAAAGGACCACCATCCCCCCAGTTACCCAGGCTTGCCTTTGCCTTTTTCATCCTTTACTTCTCTCTCTTTCCCACCCCATCGCCCCTCCTATAAGCTGCTTCTAAGTCTCTTCACTTCTCCCACATGTCCTTTTCTATTCACACAACTACCTCCCCTGTGCAGGCCCTTATCGCCTCATGCCTAGACTATTGCCTCAAATCACTGCAGTCCATCCTTCACTCAGCTGCCAAAAATGATCTTCCTACAATGCAGGTCTAACCATGTCAACCACTCCCCTTACTTAATAAAGTCCACTGGCTCCCTATTACCTCCAGAATTAAATGTAAAATACTCCCTTTGATAAACCCCAATGTTGACCCCAATATTCTAGTCTTCTTATACCTTATACCACCCTCTCTCCACTGCACATCCAACTTACTCTATAGTCCAGTGACTCTTGCCCCATTGATATTGCTTGGACAAGAAACTTCATCTCCCAAATCCAGGCTCATTCACTAGCTCTTTCCCATGCCTGGAATTTTCTCCATTCTCATCTTTACCTACTGGCTTCCATAGCCTCCTGGGCTAAAATCCTGCCTTCTGCAGCAAACCCTTCCTGATCCTCCTCTCTGTTGATTATCTTCCATTTATCCTCTCGATTTCTTGTTTGTACAAGCTGGCTATTTGCATGCTGTCTCCCCCTTTAGAATGTGAACTCTTTAAGATCAAGGATTGTCTTTTTGCCTTTCTTTGTATCCCCAGGGCTTAGTCCACAGTAGTAAGTGTTTAATGAAGACCTGAGAATCCAGATGTCTTCTATCAAGTCAGAGATTTGCAAAAATATGTAAAACAATATCACTCTTATTGCTGGTTTCTTTGTTTTAGAAAATATTTTCATAAAAATGTATTTTTTTCATAAAATTATAAAATATGTTTCATGAAAATATGTTAATACATTCTTATTTACTTGACTCACCTAGCTGCATGTATCAGTTGGCTTACAGCCTTGCTGCAGGGTATACACGCTTCTGATATACATAAGCAGCATCCATCTCAGCAGTTTGTGCTAAGGAACTTTACTCCTCAAATTGTGTCATAAAGTGATTATGTCCTATTAGGTGTAGTTTCGTTGTAAACACTGACCATAATCTAATTGTTTTTTTCTTGTTTTTCTATCAGGAGGCCGACAGCTGGGAAATCATAGAGGGCCTGAAAATAGGCCAGACTAATGTCCAGAAGCCAGACAAACATGAAGGATTTATGTTGAAGAAAAGAAAATGGCCTTTAAAAGGCTGGCACAAGGTGAAACCCGCGGTCTGTGTATAGAACATCATTAATATCACTGCTAATAGGAGAGTTATTTATTCACTATGATATCTCCAATGCTCACGTAATAGTGAGTGTCATTTGTGTGAAGACACATAATTTTCAAGGCCTGTTCTTAATCACTGGGGCTGTCATAATCACTGTGCATATTTAATTCTGAGAACTTTGGTGAATGACCTTATATTTGGATGCCATCATAGAGAACACCATTGATCAATAACGACTTCCCTCTCTTTCCCAATGTCTGTAGTTAGTGAAAATGAAAAGCTCTTGTCCTAGGGGTTTTGACCATTTTTTTTTTTTGTACGTGGATCCCTTTCATAGGCAAATGAAGCCAGTAGACTTCTCCTAATAATGTTTTTAAATGCATAAGGTAAAATGCATAAGATTATAAGGGAAGCCAATTATATTGAAATAAAAGTGTTTTTCCCTTCTAAATTCACAGAACCTTTCAGATTTCAAACAAATGCTTTGGTTGTGTATATACCAGCACTCCCTTTATCCTAATTCAATCCAAATCTTTATTAGGTGATTTATTGGACAGGGTTTCTTTTGTTCATCTTCTCTTTACTAATATATACAGTCTAAAACCACAGAGTAAGGTAAAGAGATATTCATGAAATGTATTGTTTAGGATCCTTTAAACCAGCCATTCTCAACATGGAGTCTGTAGGCCCCTGGGGATCCCTGAGATACTTTCAGGGAATTGGCAAGATCAAAACTATTTTCATAATAATACTTAGGTATTATTTGCCTATCAAAATGTTCCTTCCTTTTTAAATGAACATCTGTGTGAGGCCAGATTTTCTTCATGTATTGAAACAACATATCCCAACAGATTAAATGCAGAAGCATATCTGAGAATCCAGCTTTCTTTCTGTTAAGCCAGACATGGAAGAGATTTGTGAAAATATGTAAAACAATGCTATTTTTGCTTTTTTTTTTTTTGCAAAAAGATAGGTTTGTTTGTTCTTTACAAAAATATGCTGTGTCTACAAACATTTTAAATGATCAATTTTAATCTCTAATGTGGTGAGTATTGATGAATATAATTCACATAAACAAAAGCCCTTTGTTTACAATAACTTTTAAGGATGTAAAGGGGTCCTGAGACCAAAAAGTTTGAGAGCCACTGCTTTATATAATAACTAGCTAACTGAGGTATAGAAGAGAACTTTCCAGTGCTTATTATGGAAAAAAAATTTTCTAATTTTTGTGTGATAACCTTAAGCATTCCTGCCATTGCTCAAGCTCTGTGATTCATGGTACAGGGGGAAAGGAAAAATAATTTTCTTTTGAACATCCTTAGTGTAATTCCTGTAATGGACCCCAGCTAGCTTTGTAGAATGGGCTTTTAAGGAATTCCTAATGTATTTTTTTTTTACCCATGTCTGTCACTTTTACAGTCAGAGTATTTATTGTGTTATTCTGAATTGAAAGGCTTGCAGATAACATCTGTCACTCCTTGGAGTTCACAGGCTCACAGGAAAAAACGTTTTAGAACTGGAAGGAAACTTAGAGGTCATTAAGTCCAACCCCTAATTTGACAGATTAACTGGAGCTCAGACAGATGAAGTGACTTGTCCAAATTCATACAAATGATGAATAATTGTCATAATTGGGACTTGAACCCAGGTCCTCTGGTGCCAAATTAAACTGCAAATCAAGGAGGCTTTGATCGATGTGTTCTTTCCCCACTCCACATGCAACTTTCCCTGGATTCTCATTGCTACCTAAGGCCCAATAGTATCTTCTCCTTCCCTCTCTCTACAGGGCTATAGTGCCATTGGCCATACTCTGTTAGGAGCTTGTTTTTCTCTCAGTCCACCTCAATCATGCCATAATTCTTCCAGTATACGGCTTTATGTCCTTTTCTGTGACCTTGCCACCCTCTTCTGTTCCCCAGATGGAAAAGTATGAGAGAACAGGGGGCACAGAAACCAAGTTACATATGAGTCACTAAATTTAATTTTTCTTACCAAGTCTATGATTTCATCCAACTGGCTCTGAGTCAACTGTGACTCCAGAATATGCTGTGGAAAATTTCTCCACATAAATAGTAGAGGTCCAGAATCAATTTTATTATTTCTTTCTCTAATGTGCTCTAAATAAATCATATTTTTATTCTGACCTAAGCCAAAACCATGTTGCATATTAACTGTGAGCTACTCACTTAAATATATTTTAAGCTTAATTTGGAATAGTTTTTTTTTTCCCTCAGCATGAATCTTTTCTCAGACTTGGCCTCACAGGTCCACATTTTCCATATTTTGTAACAAAGGGATTACATTAGCCTTTTTTGAGTTGTATGTTGAGGACCATTAGAATCAACCTGCCTTTTCTATTGTTAAATCAGATAGTAATTTTCCATGGGAGAGAACTTCTTGCTACAAACAGAAAGACTCCTGGCATCGATAGCTTACAAGAGAAAGGCACTGGATCCATTGTTTTGCTGCATACCATGAGATATTTGTTTGACTTGGAATTGTACAGGGATGGAAATAAACAGTGATTCCCTGTTTTTGTGAAGCTGTAATTGACAGGACCACTGAGAATCAAGGGCCACTGAGCAGCAAAGATATGATTGGGATGAATCCCCAAGAGTCCATTTTTATGTCTTTGCCAAACTATGTAAATTTTTATTCTTAATATTAGCTGGAAGTAGTAACCCTATTTAACTGGAAAAAAGAAACTAAGCTATGGAAAGGTGAAGTATTTTCTTCCAGGTCACTATGTTTTACTTTTTAATGGCGCATCAGTCCATTGACAAATCCATCAGTTTCAGTTTGTCCACATCAATACTTTCTCTAGTTCCCTGTGGAATTCAGTTAAATCTGCCAGAGTAAGAAAAAATTCAAATGTAGTAAGACAGCCCTTTGCAGAATTTTCCTGGCACTTAACCTTGAATATCCCTCATACCTGATAGTGGTTGTGACTAAACAAGAAATGTCATGAAATTTTCTGTTCTGTCATTTCTCACCATCCAAAGGAAAAAAAAATCCCAACCCTGTTAATGAGGAAAGTCTTAAATTCAAGACAGGCACTGAGATGCCCTCAACTGGTGTGGGAAACCATGTTAAGTGGCCTCCATTGTCAGATTATGAACCTAGTAGGCAAATGTACAAAGATAGAATAAAACAGAAACTTCCTAATTTTTGAGTATGATAAACACATCCATAGTACATTGAGGGAATGTGTTTTATTTTGATTAAATTTACTGACTATGAAAATGCTAAATGTTAAGAAAGACTAAATTCACATTTGTAAATACTTATTATTATTCAGGTTCTTCCCACATACTAATAGTGAATTATTTGGTTCTTGCAGCGATTTTTTGTCCTGGATAATGGAATGTTGAAATATTCAAAAGCACCACTTGATGTAAGTAAATCATAGGACATTTTTCAAAGGTTGGTTTAGAGTTCTTTTTGATGTGACAATACCATTGCATTACAATTCTCAGCCTATAGTTACCAGCTTTATCCATTTGTTCCCCTGTGTTGTAATTTTAGATTTGAAAAAGTGTACCCAGGTGCGATAGGAAGTATGTTTTCTGTTTATGGAAAAGCTAGTGCAAAATTTCAGACTTACGAATGAAAAAATCAGAATTCAGTTTTGCAATATGCCATTGAAAACTGCAATTTGACCTTTAGTGTAATATGCTAAAAATGCAATCTTCCTAATGTTATAGTGGGTGAGATTAAATTGTCATATTTACTTTATAATAATTTCATATCTGTTTTAGAGTTTTCATATCACTTCTATACATTTGCTATCTAATTTTGGTGTCTCAATAACCCTATGGAGCTAGGTAGGGCAGATAGTGTCCCTATTTTAAATATTGAAAACTGATCCCTGTAGAGGTTAAGTGACCTCTTCAAGGTCACCAGGCCTACCACATGACTGAGCAAAGTCATTTGAACCAGAGTCTATGATGCTCTGTGTAGTTTTTATTGTTTTAAGTAATCCCCGTTCTCAAGGCCTTCTGATCAAATAGGCAACAGATTAAAAGTTATGAAAGATTTCCTCAAAATATAAAAGGGCAAAAGCCAGGTTTATACTGAAAAGAAATGGCCCTTTGTGGCATTTTCTTTTGGGGGAGGGGGGACAATTTTATTTTTATCCTCAGAGCCAGAGTCGTTAATTATTAAAGAGGCAGATTCCAGAGAGGAAGAGGAGGTTGGAGGCAGGACTAGGATATGGGGGAAAAGATTTGGATATTATCATTTTCATCACTTTGTATCTTATTCCCCAACATCCCCATCTAAACTTTGCATCTTGCTTAGCTAAGGAGTCTGGATGCAGTAGTTGCTTAATGATTTTAAATAAATGAAGTAACAAAATAGGAAGAATAAGCAAAAAGCATCACGAAGATGCTAACCAAAAGGCAAGGCTGTTTGTATTTCTTAGTTCCACCTATCAGAGCTTGCTCTTGACTCCCCATTTCACTAGCAGGAGATTAATGGAGATTACTAGAGGCTAAAGAACACACAAAGACCTTATCTCTTTGATGGCCCTGTCTTGAAGCCAGTCTGCTAAATTAATTTGTTTCTTATATGAAAAGAAAAAATGAGAGCTCTCAACTTCAGATCTGTAATTATGAAGAATTTACCTTATAAGTTATATTACATAAACTAATAGCAGATAGATTGGTTTGCTTATTAAAAGGGGGATGGGGAAACCGTCTTGGATTTCCTCAGATTGAAAGAGATTTCGATTTTCTTTCCCTCGAGCAGAAATAGTGTTCTCATTTTCTTTAAAAGTGTGAAAGGCTGCCAAATTCCTTTTTTTAATTAGATATAGAAATATATCTAATTAGATTATTTTTCCAATCTGTTTACATGGTTTTTTTTTTTTAATTTTAGATTCAAAAAGGCAAGGTCCATGGGAGCATTGATGTTGGGTTATCAGTTATGTCAATTAAAAAGAAAGCTCGGAGGATAGACCTCGACACTGAAGAACACATCTATCATCTAAAGGTAACCAGTCTTTAAACAGAGTTTTCTTCTACTTCTTCTGGGAAATTCTTCCTCAGGTTAAACTGGAGTAATGAATGAATGAATGAACTCCTTCTTTTCTCACCTTTGTTTTAGGTGAAATCCCAGGATTGGTTTGATGGTTGGGTCTCCAAACTCCGCCACCACCGATTATACCGTCAGAATGAAATTGTAAGGTCACCGAGGGATGCAAGCTTTCACATATTTCCTTCCACCTCCACAACAGAATCTTCACCAGCTGCTAATGTTGCAGTTACGGATGGAAAGGTAAGCCTTAATCTTGTGGAAACCAGCCCTGAATTTGATTAGGAAATGACACAAGGTATAATAATTGTCTCCTTTTTTTTTTCTTTTTAAATGAATGGGGTAGCTATTAACTTTGAGTGGTTTTACCAAAATTCTAAGAAATCCAGCAAAAACTTTGAATATTTGACCCAAAGACCCTCATTTATGGGTGTAATTTCCAAAACATGACCTATCTTTATTAGGCTTCAGCTCTAATATCTAAATAGTCCACCATCAGCAACATTTTCTCCCACTGTAGTGCCTACTCAGCTCCCAGCACGTAATAGGTGCTTAATAAATGTTTATTGTCTGATTGAAAACTGAAATGCATATTTCTGCAGACAACTTAAGAAAGCTGTGCAATCACGCCAACTAGTTCTAAATGTGATGCAATCTCAACTCAACCCTCAAGGCAGCTAGCTGTGTCTTATTTTTCACTGATTAACTGTGTATTCTGTTCCCTGTACCAGCTGTTCAGATTTGTTTCTTCAAATCTTTACCAACACTTCCTCCTCCCTCTCTCACAGGGGAGGACCTGGCATCCTACATCTCTCATGAGCTCCATTTTCTTCTTACTCTACACTTCAAACTTCAAAATCATGTGTTCACCTGTTCTCTCCTCTCTTGAAGAGTGGTAGCCCTGGTTCTTGCCAAGGCCTATACTTTCTTGTACCTATCCCTTTCTGTCTCCTGGAAACATGCCCCTTTGACCATTATCCCTCTCTCTGTCCCTTTTTCTCTATCTTCCTCTCTGTCCCCCTCTTTTTCTTACCTTCCATCTATATCTGTATCACTTTCCCTCTGCTTCTTTCCTTTTCCTTTTTCCACTTTCTCCTCTCCTTTTAACTTTTCCCTTCTCTTCCTTTCTTTCCTCTCCACCTTCTCTCCATCTCCTATCTCTATCTTACTCTCTTCTTCTCCTTTCCTTTTTTGTTTCCTCTCTTTGTTCTTTCTAAATCTAATAAATTATTCCTCATTCAGGGATGTACTGGAGACAGTTAAAATTGCCTCTTGAGAACAAATTGTTAATTTTCAGTGTGAGCATTTAAACCTCAGAAATCGGCAAATGCCACAAATCCAGGGCTTGAGTTATTGTTTTGTTAATTGTCTGTTCTTAAGAAAGTGATGGAGAAATTATTAATAATTCATTAAAATTTTAAATTTAAAAGTGTATCATAGATACATTTTTTTTTCAGAGAGCTGATTGTTAAACATTACTAACACACTCTTGCATTCCCTGCATAGCATGTCCAGGCCTCTTCTGTCCTTAAAAACCCTTCACTCTTTTTCCCAGTCAAAGGTGGAGTCATTCACATTCGTTCCCTCAAATTCCCCACCTTTAACTCATTGCTTTTTTAAAATATATTTTTTTATTTTAAATATATTTTTATTTTATTAAGTATTTCCTAATTACATTTTAAAATGTACATTTTACATTAAGATTTTTTTAACATTCTTTCTTTTTTTATTTTGACTTCCAAATTCTCTCTCCCTTCCCTTACCCACCCATTGAGAAGACAAGCACTATGATATTGATTATCTGACTCATTTCTTGACATTTTCTATTTTCATTTCTAACCTCACTGCCTTCCTGAAGCAGCATTCTCCAAGGTTACCAATGATCTTTTAATAGCTAATTCCCATTAATTAGCTGTGTGACTCTGGGCAAGTAGTTTACCTCCTCTCAGCCCCTTTCCATGATCATTGAGAGTTTTGATTAGATAACATGTAAATCCTAAAGCATTATATCAATACTAGCTATCATCATCATCATTATTATTAGAAAAATCACAGGCCCATCCATGCCACAGGACAGATGTATTGCCATATTACATTTGTGGCTTGAATAGATTTTGCTTAATTTACATCTCAGATTCCCCAAAGTGTCTCAAACCTTATATAACTTCATTGTCACTATCAGCTAGGACCTGGGCTTCTTTTGTTAATTCCCTTTTAAAGCATGTGGGTATTGGGTCAACCTTAATATGAACTGTTGCTATGATGAAAAATATCCTATGAGAGGGATGTTGGGAAGGCAGGGCAGTAGACTTAGTAGAATGATATTCATCACAAGAAGCATTAGTTGGACCCCTAAACCTTTATGTTCCTCTTTCTTTTTTCTAGACCAAGGTTTGGAATAAACCTCCTGATTTAACCCAAATTCCTGAAAGATAAATCAACCACAGATGGATTTTTCTAAATATAAAAGCTTAATACTTGTGTCATCAGTGATTTTTTTTTTCACTTCTGCCTCTATCTTTGGTATGGGATGACACCAAGAGCAGGGTGCCTTCATTACTACTGCTGATGCTGCCCTGGTGATTCAAGAGAAAAATGATTCTACTTTTTTGGCTTAGAATAGGAAAACTGTATGACTTCTATAGGAGACTTATTATTCTACCTTTCCAATGAAATACCTCTATGCTTTAGCTTAGCGAAATATTTCCATTACATTTATCAGAATGTAAAAAAAAAAAAAAAAGGAAAAGAGCTATTTATCACTCTGCTTGCATCCTAAGTATCGAATTATGAGTCCCAGAAATGATAATTGGTTTGTGGCCCTCTGTGGATAATAAATAAGCCAGAGCTTGCTAAGTGTGCACTTCATTGAGTTCATGATGATTTAGAAGAGGAGTGATCTGTTGTAATTGAATATTAGAGTCAAAGATGGATTTTAAATGGCTACAACTTTTTTGAAAACATGGTTGAGTCCTTTTCACAGGGTGCCTTAGCACTTATTTTAGAAAAGCTATTTCATGTAGATTATTTATTCCATGCAATATCCTGATAATGGAAGACATATTGGATGTACCTTGAAGTGGTATAGTCTCCTAAAACTGCCCCTTAAAATATTTTTTCTAGTGTGCATAAATCACAAGCCATGCAGAAATTGCCTGTAGATAAAATACTTTGCGAATTCTCTCTGTCTCTGTCTTTGTCTCTGTCACACACACACACACACACACACACACACACACACACACACACACACACACACACACCTCCTTCTTCCTCTCAGTCTTTTTCTGTCTTAGCCTTTCCTCTCTTTCTCTGTGTCTCTTCCTCTGTTTCTGTTCTGTTTCTTTCTTTCCACCTCTATCTCTCTGCCTCTTATTTTCCATTTCTGTTTTTCTCTTTCCTTCTGTCCCTGTATATAACTGTCTCTCTCTCCTTTTCTTTCCCCTCTCTCTTGTTCTCTCTGTCTCTGTAACTCTGTATCTCTCTCTCTCCTCCCCCTTTCTTTCTCTCTCTGGCTTCCCTCTCCCTTCCTTTCTCTCTCTCTCTGTCTCTTCTCCCAAGTCTCCTGTCATCTCCAGATGATTTCCCAGTTGTGACTAGAAACCTAGCAAATTTCAGTGGTCACTAAGTTAGGTCAAAGTTTTGGAGACCACAGGTCTGAAGGGAATATTAGAAACCACCTAGTCTGTTTTCCAGAGGAACTCTACAATTCCAAGTCACACGAAGTATTCAATGGGAGATCTGGAATTTGAACAGAGGACCCTTGGCCTCTAGTTTTCTTGTCACTGTGCCATGCAGTTTCTAAGATTTGGGCAGCCAGTTCATAGAAATTGGGGGGGACACCCACCTGCTGCTGCTCCCTTAAGGGCCTTGCAGTTTAGTTGGGTTCTGAATTCTTTTACCTTCATTGTCATTTTGCGTGTAACCTCATAGGACAATGTTTTGTATTTTGATGACATTATACTGTTACTTGTGGATTTCATCACATATGCTCAACACATTGCAGGATCTCTGTGAAAGTGGGTTCTGTCTTATTTTGCAAATGTAAAAGAAAGATAGAAGATACCATTATATGTCATATCACTTTAACTCTCTCAGCAGTAATCTCTCTCATTTATTTATCAGTACTACTGCTCATACATGTTGTCTGTTTTGTGAACATCAGGTACCACAGAACAGTTTCCCATGGCAGGCACCTATACCATGCAGTAATAGCCTACCTGCAACTTGCACCACTGGCCAGAGTAAAGTGGCAGCTTGGTTACAGGACTCTGAAGAAATGGACAGATGTGCAGAAGGTCAGTGGTCTCCGATAATAAGCCACAGAAAATCAATGAACTTTGGGGAATAGTGATTTTTTTTTTTGTTTACTTACTTTATAGATGAGGAAACTGAGACCCAGACAGGTCAAGTGACCTGCCCAAGGTCATATGGGCAATAAATGACAAAAGTCAGGATCTGAAGCCAGGCCTTCTCTTTGACTCCAAATCCAGTGCTGTTTCCACTACATAATTCCTCTCTTGTTTCAACTGACATTCATTGTTGATAAGCCACTGAAGGGGTTGGGGAAAACAATCCTTGCTCCCTGGGTACTTACAAGTTCTTTCTCTTTACTTAATAGATCTAATCTCCAAGTTGGCCACTCCTCCTTTCTGAGCATAATCCCCTTGTTAACTCTTTCACTCCCTCACACCTTCTCAACCTTTGCCCTGTGACCTCCATTCTCAAGCCCTTCCATTTTGCCCAGTCTATCTACTCCCTTCTGGATGAACTTGAACCCAAAGGTAGGCTGAACTCCATGATTAGCCTCATCAAATTTTTACTCACTGACACGCTTGACTTTCTCATGTCATCAAGTTTTCCCCCCTACCATTATGCCCAAGCCAGGATGCCAAATGACTCTCACTATGTGCTTTCCCTGTTTTGTACCTGGCATATAGGGTATTGCTGGAGAAAGTGGCAGAACTAATGCTATTTTACATATTATAAATCCGTACTTTAATTTTAACCAGGCCCTCAATGTACATCAGCAATCCTTTTATTCATCTGTTGTTTATTCTCTGGCATATCCAAACATCTGTTTCAAACTTTCACCACTCCAATGATCTCAAGCAGCCCCTAATCCTACCTGCTCCACACAGAGCAGATAATTTCACCTCTTCTTTTCCTGAGAAGACTGAGGTGATTGAATGTGAACTCCCTCACCTCTGTTTTTGATGTTAAAATAGCTGTTTCTTTATTCATTCTCTCAGGGAAGAGCTTTATTCCCAAGTTGGCCTTTGTACTTTTTCAAGTCATGCCCTAAAGTTCAGTATCATATCACGCCCTTTATCTCTAGGAGAATAACTTAAAACTAGAGACTGTTGATTAATGAATTGAGATCAACTTGGAGGGAAGTTCTCTTGTGTCATTGTAGGGTTCTTACCTATGCCCCTGAAAACATACATATCAAAGGGGGAAAAAAGGTAGATTTATCAGATTTGTGGCTGGCATGAAACTGAGAGAAATGACATGACATGATGAGTTGAAAGATCTGAAGATTGTTCTAACTATAGTGATCACATCCCACCTAACATTTGAAAAGCAGTTATGTCCAAGAAAGATAAAGTGAGTTTCTGGTCACTGAAGTTGTTCAAGCAGAGCTTAAAAGATATAAAAGAGGGGCAGCTAGGTGGCGCAGTAGATAGAGCACCAGCCCTGGAGTCAGGAGGACCTGAGTTCAAATGCGGTTTCAGACACTTGACACTTGCTAGCTGTGTGACCTTGGGCAAGTCACTTAACCCCATTGCCTAGGCAAAAGAAAAAAGATATTAGAAGAGAAATTGATCCATTGGGCATGGAGTTACAGTTCTTTCTAACTCCAAAAGTCTATCCACTTTGCAGGGTCTTCAATCTTTTACTTTCATTGGCTCCTTCGGCATGACATTTCTTATTCTCCATAATTTATTTGGTAAAAGTGAAGAGCAGTGTGAATGTTTGTCAAAATAACTAAATTTGGAGCCTCTCTGAATCAATTTTGAATACGTCTGCATTTTGTGGGTCAATAACACTATGCATTTGAATAATGCTTTATGCTTTTCAGACTGTTTTCACGTTTCTTATTTAATTTCCTGTCCCAACAACACTATGACTTGATTGGGCCAAGTGTCATCCCCTTTTTACTGATGAGGAATTGCAGTGCAGAGAAGTTACTTGCCCCAATAATTTATGGCAGAACAAGGACTGGAACCTTTGTTTCTTTTGTGCTGAATTCTGTGTACTTTTCTCTAGAACAGAAGTTCTAATATGAATCTCTCACCCTTTACCCTCTGGAAGAACCTGGCTATTGTTTTGGCAATTATAAGCCACAGCCTGCATTTCTGTACTATCATGATGGCACCACTTTGTGTCTAAAGAATAATCTCAAAATTAAGTACCAAGTGTTTATGGCATAGCTCCCATGCACCTAGCATTGTGCTGGACATTTCGGGTATCAAACAATAAGTAGCCATCTGATGAACTAGATATGAAAAGTTGTAGTATCCACATCTTACAGATGGGGAAACTGAGGCTCAGAAGTGAAGTGATCATGGTCACACAGCTAGTAAATTTTAAAGCCTAGTCTCAAACCCTGGCCTTTCAGCTCCATTAAATAGGATCTCAGTCTACAGGGACTTCATGGTCTTGTTATGTTTCTTTAAAAGATAAGATAGGGGCAGCTAGGTGGCACAGTGGATAGAGCTCTGGCCTTGAAGTCAGGAGGACCTGAGTTCAAATCCAGTCTCAGACACACAACACACAGCACTTACTAGCTGTGTAACCCTGGGCAAATCACTTAACCTAGCCTAGCTAGACAAATAAATAAATAAAAGATAGAATTCAGAGTAGAATGATAGCACTTTAGTTTGGTCTGTAGAGATTCAGATTTAACCTTTCATTTAACCAGTGAGGAGACTGAAGCCCAGAGAGGTTAGAAGACTCACCTAATATCATCACTCAAACAGGATTTCTGATAACAAAATTTCTTACAAGTGGAATGCATCTTCTACATCAAGAGATCCTAATGCAAATAGCATGTAAAACCCTTGTCTGCTTTTGAATTCTCTCTCATTAAATATCTAGGGCTTTCCCGCAGATGCTGCAAGCTAAACCAGACCCAATTTAGAAATCTAGATATAGATTTTTAAAAATTAGGCATTGCTATAAAAAATTTTTTTTGCTTTCTAGATTAGTGTGAAAACGGGTGCCTTTGACATTCAGTAGATAATTGAAATTAGTTAGTTTTTAAATAGTCTATGTGTATATAATTTAGGCAAACAAGCCAGGAAAAGACAAAACAGTTCTGCATGTTAACAGGGCTTTCCACAGACATGTTCTATGGTTGGTTGTTAATAATTTGCATGCAGAAAAGTAATTGCTTTTAAACTTTAGGGCCTGAAGGCGTGTTCTAAATGTGTAATAATAGAGTAAGTCAGTGCTGATTTCTCTGTATGCTAGACTGTATTTAATTGTGTGAACACATTTTATAAGAGATTCTTTATATTCTATTTTCATATGCTTATCAATGTTCAAAGAGACACTTTTTCCCCTTACCCATTGTAATTTGATTTTTTTTTTTGTTCCTGATACACCTATACCTGGAAGTCACCTTCGTGTCTTAAATGTTAATTTCAATAATGGGATTCCCAACGCTTTGTCATTCTCTTTATCCCGTGCCTTCATTCTTATAGTTACATTAGTGAGAAGATACTGTAAATTAAAGAAAATAAGCAGTTTATTTGAGGACAGATTTCAGCTTTGCTAGGCATTTACTATTTTCTTCCTATCAGAGGAAAAGCCTTAAAGGCAGACCTCATAAATAGTCCAGTAAAATCTTAGGAAATTTTTATCTTAGTTTTGCATACTTAGCACAGTTCTGAACACAAATGACCTCTTGATCAGAGAAGAGCTTGACTTGTCATGGCTTTGAGATGTTATAAAATTAATGTTTAAAAGACTCTTCTTGAAATGAAAAAAATACAATGACTACAAGCCTAATTAAGTTAATTGTTAAGCTACCTGTTTAAAAATGAGATTTAAAAAATCTTATCACTGAGTTAAAAAGTCAGTAAGGTTGATATTAGTTTGTTTTTGAATGCACTGTTTTTTAAATCGTAGGCTCATAGATACAAAGCTGAAGCTTAGAAGCCATCGAGTGCAATCCCCTCATTTTACCAGCTGAATAAAATAAATAAACTTGTAGGGTTTGAGTAAACTGCTCAAGCTCATACAAGTGATGAGTTACAGAGCTGAAGTGTGAACATAAGTATTCTGAAACAAATTCCAAATCAATAAAAGCATTGTAATAACTAATTTCACTTTTTTAAAACCTCTAATTAACCAGATATCTCTTCTAGAACAGCCTCCTTTCACTTAGTCAGTGCAATGTTGATCATTTAAGATTAAAATTAATTCTGAAAAGAGAAAAAAGTGATTGATACAAAGCCTTCCCGGAAACTGCTCCTTTCAATGGATTATCATTAGTAATCACAGGATAATCCTTCCTGTACTGCTTTGCATAATGTCCTTGGATTATGTATACACACACATATTATTTATATGTGAGTGTGTGTGTTTGTCTGTGTGTGTGTGTGTGTGTGTATGTGTGTAGCTTCTTTTTTTTTTTAAAGCAGGAAATCCCAAGTAAGTGTTTAACTCTGGGCATGTCACTGAATCTCTATTTGTCACGGTTCCTCAACTGTTAAATAGAGATAATCATAGCACCAACCAATAGGGTTGTTCTGAGGATCAAATGAGATTTACAAAATATTTAGCACCATGCCTGGCACATAGGAGGCACTTAACAAATGCTTGTCTGGCAGCTACTTAACAGCACAAATTGAGTCAGGAAGAAATGAGTTCAAATTTGCCCTTGTACACTTACTACCCGTACGACCCCAGACAAGTCCCTACCTTTGTGTGCCTCTGTTTCTTTCATCAAGTATAAATTGGGGACATTCATAGCACCTACCTCCTAGGGTTCTTATAAGGATCAAATCACATAATATTTTTAAAACCCCTAGCACAGTGCCTGCCAAAAATAGTAGATACTTAATAAATGCTTATTTTTTTCCTTCTTTCTTCCAAGACCATAACTTGGTCTTGGTTGTCTTAACCCTTTGCCTTCTAGTCCATCCTTTTATGAATCTGCCCTTAATTTCACCCACATGCTAGTCCACTCTCATGCTTTGTGAGCCATTGACATTTGGACAGCTGATAGAGTTGCTATTGAGGAACAAATGTATGAAACACACTGTAAAGAGGTCCAGTAGCCAGAAGAGCAGCAGCTGCAGTATCAATCATAGCAGTAGTAAAAGACTTACTAGAGGATGAAGCATCATGGATTACTCAACTTGATTTGTTTTGCCAAAACCATGAGTATTTTTCTGCCATTTTCTCATTCGTTAAAGTGGGTATGCATAGAACAAAAACAATCCAGATTGAATGCTGAAAAGTTTAGTCAAGTTTGTCCCCTGAAAAGAGATGGAAGAAGACAACTCCCCCTACTTCTTTGAAGAAGTGTGGGAGCATGGGTGTAGAATGCTGCATATAACAAGAGACTTTGTTTTTTAATATGTTATTTTTGAGGAACTGGGGTTTTTGCCTCCTTTAATTCTTTATTATAGGGAATGGCTCTAAGAGTGGAGGAGGAGGGAAGGTGAAAGTGAAAAAAACCAAAAGATCTCAACAAAAATTTATTTTACTCAATCCTGATGACTTCATATGTTTCAGGCTTGTTTTTAATTGTGGAATGGTTTGCAATGATAGATATTTCTATGATTCTTGTAGCTTGTTAGAGCAACTGCCAATTCATATTTCTCCCTCACTTGAATTTGCCTTCAGATACTGCTGTTTGACATTTCCATTGGCATGACTTCCCCTCCAAACCCTGCGTGTCTTCTCACCTCCCCAGTGCTAATATATCTTAATTTCTTGTTTGTATTAGATCTCGCACACTGCCAATCAAACCTCGTGGAACTTAGTAAACTCCTTCAAAATTTGGAAATACTGCAAAGAACTCAGTCAGCCCCAAACTTCACTGATATGCAGGTAAATGCATCATAGATGTTTCTTATAGTATTCCAATGGCCTTTCTGTGAATAGGTGAATTAATATATGAAGACAATTATAAAATGGAGTAATTTGGCATCTGAAATCTTTAAACCCCCTCTAGATCTTAATATGATTCAATGATAATTAGACTGTGGAACTAGATGTTGAAATAATCTATTGCTGACTGAAATTATCTAGTAGAAAATATCTATCTGTGTTATCTATCAATATCTATGCTGTGTTATATTAGCAGTGATTGATATGGTAATATAATTTGCAGAGTCTCAGAGGTAATGATGTTTTCATGCAAAAAAAGAATTATTATCTTTCTATAATAAATACTGTGTGCAGCTTGCCTAGTAGTAAATATTTGCCATTAAGTTTTTGACTCTATGATTTCTGCCCAATGGGCACCAGAGTTGGTATTCTCTCCTTGTTTTTTTTGTGTATAAGTATCTAACACAATGATTCTTTACTAACTTACTGTGCTCTCTTTGTCTATCTATACCTGTGTCATCTGTGTGAACTTAATAGCACTATGTTGCTTTTAACTATTTGTGTAATGTAGGCTAACTGTGTAGATATTTCAAAGAAAGACAAGCGGGTCACAAGACGATGGAGAACAAAAAGCGTCAGCAAAGATGCAAAAATACAACTTCAGGTACCGAATTCATGTTATTCGTTCCTTCCTTCTCCCTAATGATATCAATTTAACATGTCAGCCAGTGTTCCCTGCTGAGTGAGGTAGCCTGTTACTTCATATCCAATGCTATGGGACACCCAGTTGTATAAACTAGCACAAAGTATCCCTGAACAAATGTCAATTTTTTAAAAGAATCTCACATACAGTCATATTTACGCCTCTTTTAAAGGATATGATCCCAAGAAACAGAGATCCAAACTTTTTGAAATTTTTGGATCCCTATAATGTGGTTCGTTCTTTGACTTTTCTCCAACACCCACCTCCATTTCGATCTTTTCTTTTTTCTGTCAGGGCCACCATTCTCCTTCCAAGTCACCGACGTCCTTGACTGTGCTATTATATATGACTCCTTTTTTCTCCCTCATGCATTAGGACCAAAGTATGGTGTTGTGGGTTTTTTTTTAATTTATTTTTTGTTTTTGTTTTTTTGTATATGTAGTCATTTTGGTAATTTTATATAAATCTCAAATGTTATTAGGATAATATAATAAAGGAAAATTAATGTTGACTTACCTATTGGGAATTTATGTTGAGCACAAAACATACTGAATTTTTCTCTGTAGAATAGTTTTCGGGGCAGCTAGGTGGCACAGTGGATAGAGCACTGGCCCTTAAGTCAGGACAACCTGAGTTCAAATCCAGGCTCAGACACATAACACTTGCTAACTGTGTGACTCTGAGCAAGTCACTTAACCTCAGTTGCCTCACCAAAAAAAAAAAAAAAGAATAGTTTTCCCTTGACTTTCTGAAACAGCAGAGCATCATAAAAGGTGCCATTCTGTCATGAATACATTTTCTAATTATGCTTGAATCAGTTCTTTTATTTCTTGCTACATATTCCAAGAAATTTTGTGAATTTAGTTAATTTAATCTATCATAAAAGCTTGTTTTAAACTTTTATTTATCAAAAGTGATTGTATTTTTTTAATCGGTAGTGAGGATGGGCTTTTCTTTCCTACCATCATGGCCTTTTAGACCTTCTGAATCTTTATTCCTAAGCTCTTATGAGCCATGTTGAAACTAGAACACAAAACTTGTAGTTTTTAAATTTTTTTTTTTTTAGTAAAAGGCTCTTCATTGATTGATTGTTTTCTCCTGTTTTCATTGTTGAATGATTGTTTTCTATTCATTATTAAATAGAGGAGATGTTGAATATCTATTTATATAGATAAATGTTTGCAGATATTTAAAATAGAAAGAACCTTGGCCACCAGGAAATCGTAGCATTCTATGTCATAAGAGATCCCGGCAGAGTCATTTACTCCTCAGCCAACCTACCTCGTGTCTGTACATTCATTGTTCAGCACTACTGTGTAAGAATGATTGGGCTTGTCATTTAGCTTTTCTTTTTTGTTACCAGTATTAAAAAATCAAAAAGAGCTCCTTTTCAAAATTGTTGTTTGTCTTGCAAATAACAAAATCATCCTTCTCTAATATTTTGTTCCAATTCTTATTTTATAACTAACATTCTTTTGCTTGCTTACTAATCTGATTTATGGAAAATGAATGTTTCGAAGTACTAAAAAGCCACATTTTCTTCTATCAGAGAAGTCTATCTGTTTCCCTTTGTTGTATAATTTTTGAGTGATTTTCCTTTTATTCGTGAAATTCATACCATAAAACAAAAATCTTCCAAATAATTTCATGAGAAAATGGTGTAAGATGAGTTCTGGCAGTTTGACTTCCTGTGAGCTTTTGAAGCATTTTGTGATTCAACGCAAAAAACAAACAAATAAATACAACCGTGGATGTACCTACTACTTGTCTGAGAAAGTGGCTGTATTTCACGAATCAACATTAAACAAACAAAAGAAGCAAATGCCAAATTAATATACATTTCTAAAAACCCCAAACTTGCTTTCCAAGCTGCCTTATTTACAGATCGTTTGCTGAATGGAGCTGATTTTCGATTGACAGCCTTCTATAATCAGCCTGGTTTCCTTGCTGGAAGGGCTATTGACATTCCTTTTGTAGTTCATGGGTTTTGTTAAAAAAAAAAAAAGTGAATACAGGTGCCTAGTTTTATCCTTTTATTAGGCATATCTCACTCTTAGTCACAGGCAGTGTTTCAAATGAAGAAGAGAAGTTAAATTATGTGGATTTGTTTTGGGTTATAAATCTTTGAAAGAAGCAATTTCAAAGAGATGACAGTTTCTTCATTCACATCCAGCCATCTTAATGGTTGGGAAAGGGATTGGGGCTGGGTGGAAGCTGCTGAAAATTAGTCAAGTAGTCCTTGAGGAAATAATTTCATGCCAGTAACAGAAAAGGGTTGGGGCATTGGAAGGGGGGGTGTAGAGAAATGATGTAGATTTAAATGTGAGAGTTTTATTTTACTCTTCAGGTAGAATCAAAAAGAGGGAGGTTTAGACAATATCCAGCCAATTATGTCATTCTACTCTGAATGGTAAAACCCAGTATATCTTAAGGGAAAAATACTGCTGAATTGGGTACCTTTTCACAGTGCCACGATATTCTCATTGGTATCTGTAGACCAACAAAACTCCTTTAGAAGCCTCAAGATCCATTCTTACTTCTTGGCCATGTAAGTTTGTATTGTGGAAGGGGTGGGGTGGGGAATGGGAAGAGAAAGATGGAATTAAGGAAATGAAGCGACAAAGTTGAGACATCAGTTTTTTGTTTTGTTAGATACTGATTTTCTGGGGCAGCTAGGTGGCACAGTGGATACAGCACTGGTTCTGGATTCAGGAGGACCTAAGTTCAAATCCAGCCTCAGACATATAACACTCACTAGCTGTGTGACTCTAGGCAAGTCACTTAACCCCAGTTGCCTCAGCAAAAAAAAAAAAAAAAAGATATGGATTTTCAGAAATTTCAATTTGGGGTTTGCTAAAAAGGCAAACATTTATTTTTCCCTACTCTGCTTCGCCTGTTTTTTCCCAGGTGTTTTTAAGGTTGATATTAAATCATACACTGTTAATTAACTGTTGTAAAAATCATTAAAGGATTGAGAAATCTGTCTCTATCATCTTTTCCCTGTCTCATCCTTAAAATTCTGGCCTTTATCTTTCAAGATCACATTGGTTAATGTTGTTCCATAAATCCATTAATTTGAGATAATTCTGTAGTTCATATCGCAGCCTCCATCTCCTACTATTGTTTGTTATTTTTTTGAGGGTCATCTGGATATTCAGGTTCTTTATTTATAATGGACTACATTTAGCACAGCTGTGGCAGGAGCTGTTTTGAGTGAATTAATGAAGCATGTCATTATATTTCAAATTAATAGACTTGGGCTGGTATGGACTTGAATGTAATGTGTGCATGGGTGATTTAGGTGATTGTGGTCTTCTCTGAAGGGTCAAATTATGCTAATTACTTCAATGCAGGGGTGTTTTTTGGTTAAGTTATGTATGTGAATATACATATTTCCTCAAAAAGCCATTTGGAGTCTGGCCCCCTATGGTTCTGAGCATGCATGAGTCAGTGGAAAGCAGAATTTGTCCTAGGAAGTCCCGTGGGAGTGAACCTTTTGGAGAAATACTTCCTTTCTCCCACAGTTGACTTCTTTGTGTTTTAATGAAACCTAAAGACTGTCATGTGATTACAATTTGTGGATGTTTTAAATAGTTCACAGAAATATAGGAATATTAGAAGAAAGCTTCAGTGTGAAATGTAGTTGATAATGTTTGACACGTTAGCAGCATGAATTGAATGCTAGACACCTAGATGTGATAGGTAACTGGGAAAGGTATGCTGTCATGATAGATGCAGGCCATGAGCAATAGGCGGTGAATGATTAGATGTGAATGATTCATTTGTAGCTCCTCTGTGTCTTATAGATGCTTAAATTACACTGTCAGAATAAGGTCAGAATAAGTTCTGTGCTCGTTTTTGATACCTTAAGTATGAGGGAATCCTAGATTAAGAAGTTTATATGAAGAATAAATTTTTTGTGTGTATGTCACTATATATATGCGTGTACACATATGTAACTATGTGTGTATACACAAACACATACTAGATACAAGCAGGAATTTTTTGAGAAAGGTAAGGAAAAGAGAACACTTAAAGGAGGCAAAATAACTTAATTTAAAATGAAGTTCGGTTCAAAATTAGGCTAAAATTCTTTATATATGACTTTTTGTAGTCACTTTTTTATTTTACAGTCACAGTAGATAGCATAAAATAATTAGACTGATCTTTTTTTTTTTCTGTTAAAAACCCAGAGAATATGATCTGTCAGGTCAACTCCAAGAAGTGAGGTTATTTAAATTCAGAATGAGATTAGATCTCATAGCTGGAAAGGGCCATAGGTAATCAGGAGGTCAGTTTCTGGTCAAAGTAGAAAGGGGAAAAGGAATAGTCAGTCACCCCCAAGAGAAATCTGTTAGGGTTTTACACACTGGGAAGTTCAAGCATGAATTATTGATGTGGAGGAGAGTTCATGATGTGTCTCTATACACTGAAAAGTCTTTGGATGAATCAGTTTTACCTCTAGTTAATGTAGAAATTTCTGCATCTCACTAGGGCACCTGAGAATTTTATTATTTTACAGGATCTGTCCTATTCTTCCTAAGAAAAACTACTACTGCTGCAGAAAATCTCATTATAAAGTACTGGCTATTTTTAGGTAGTAAGAAAGAGAACAAGAATCTTTCTTGACTAGTCCTTTTATCTCCCCATTCCCAACTTTCTAAGTTCCTTTAGGCTCCTAGGAAACCATTCATGATAGACTGTAATCAGTTGCTGAAGCTTTCTAAGGTTGTGTGATTTTAAAATCAACTCCATTGAAACTTCAGGTACTTCATAGCATCTTTACTTTCTAACTTCATGTAACATCACATTAAGGAATGAAAATAACACTCAAATTTATTTTTAATTTTTTTGTTTAACCTCTAAGTTTACACATCAATTCATAATGCTTCAAATCCTAGGGTGGGGGAAGGGGTTTATTCAGCAAATAAACTTGAGACATATAGGCATCTTGCAGTGAGAATAAGCAAGTTATCCTCACCAGCATGGATGCTGTAAAGCTCTTCTTAATGTTAAAGGTTGGTGAAAGTAAAATTCAGTTAAAGACTCTCCCTCTCCCTTGTCTGATCATCTTCCATCCTCCCATCTCCCATGACCTCCTTTCCCATTCCTTGTTATCTCCTCCCTTCTCTTCTTCCATTCACTGTCAGGAAGGGCCACCTCCGAAAGGCCAGTTCAGCACCACACGGCGCCGGCAGAGGCTAGCAGCGGCAGTGGCTACAACAGTGAGTGGATTTAAAACTCAAGGGATAGTTTTATAAGGATGGGAAATTGTATAAACAAAGTGTTAAACTGGGATACCCTGAAGTTGCCCTTTCCACCTTTATGTGATGGAGTCAGTCTTAACTCATTCTTTATCTTCAGCACAATTAGGGCATGACCTTCCTTTATCTGTCCTCTTGTATGCCAGTAGTCACACGTGTATGTGCATGTATGTTATGGAGAATGCTGTTATCCAACCTTCAGACATAGGGAGAAAAAACCAGACGAATGTCAACCTTTCTCCAGTGGCATTTCCTCAAATTACACTATTGTTTTCTATAACATTGTTTTCAAAAACTTTTCTATTTGAACTCTGTATTCCTGAGAAAAGCCACATTATCATGACTAGGATCTGTATAGTTGGTTTCTGTTTTTGTTTGTTTGTTCTAATTATGGTAAGGCTATTTGAGACATCTGTGAACAGGGTAGAGGAAAAGAGAAGATGAATTCAGATGGGAACCCTAAATTGGATGGAAGAATTGACATCATAGATTTTGATGCAGAAGGTCTTTTAGAGGTTGTTTACTCCAGTAGCCTCATTTTAAAGATGAGGAAACTGAGGTCAAGTGAGGTTATAGGATTTGATGTAAATAGAACATTGAAGAGCCTGTGTTCAAACTTGGGGTCTCAGTGTCCAAATCTTGTGCTTTTTCTTCTGTGTCTCCTACCTTTCAGGTTTTTCATAAAGAGATGATATCTTCAATTTCTCTTAGTAATGGAAAAAACATTTTATGTGAAACAAATAGAGATAACACATCAGCAGATAAAATATAAAAAGGATAAATAGCAAAAATAAAAGACATTTTTCTAGGCATTTTTAAAAGTTTTTTTAAAGGAGAGATGTTAAAATGAGGCCCAGGAAGTCCAAGATAAAAAGCTGTAAATATATTGGAGAGAAGCATGCTAAACTGGCATTGAAAATAGGATGTAGAGATTTTAGGATAATGAGCTAAGATGTAAGTTCTTAAGCTGTGTGGGAGTAGATGGTGAGGATAAATTGAATCGTTTAATACAGAAGCTGTTTGAGGCATGAAATATAAAGCAGAATATTTCTTTCACTGAAGGAGCAGAAATCTTCCATTTTCCCAGTTTATAAATTTATGAACTGAATTTATAACAGTTGTATTAAGTAACATATTCTAGAGGTTAATTCCCTTATTTATGGCTTTTGATCATCATAACACAATGAGTTGACAAGGCAATTGCTTGTCCCATGAAAAGTTTTTTGTATGGAAAACCTTTGGCATTAATAAAAAAGGCCCAGATGTTATTAGGAGGATAATTAATTAAACTATTGAGTAATGGTCTTCTGTATTATATCTGGGTTTTGAGTTGAGTTGGCTGAAACTTGCATTTCATTATTAAGGACAGAAAACATTTTTTCACCATCTGTTTTGTAAATGCTTGAAAAAATTAAAATGAATAATTTTGAAATTCATGTATACCTGTTTTAATGAAATGATAGTCATTTCAAGTGCTGTCAGTAATATGATCCCTCTAATTGGGCTCGCCTTGAAAGGGATACTCAAACACTGTGATTAAACGAAATTTAATTTTATCTGTGTAGATATAATTTGTACTTAAATATGTAAGTACGTATATACATGGATGCAAGCATATATGCACACACAAATAATAATTAAGTTCCCCACAAATACTGTATTTTTGCCTAGTCAGACAAGTAAATTCTGAACACTACATTTTAGAAAAGATATTCATAAACTGGAGAGTATCCAGAGGAAAACAACCAGAATAGCAAGGAGCCTCAAGTCTATGCCATGTCAGGATTGGTTACGGGAACTAAACATTTTAGCCTGGGGAAGAAAGGCTCTGGAAAGACCTGATAGCTGTCTTCTAATAGTTAAAAAGTTTTCCTCTGTTAGACGGATTGTCTTGTTCTTTCTGACCCAAGTTCCAAGAAGATGGAACTAGGAGCAAGGGTGAAGTTTGGAAAGACGTATATTTGAACTTGATATCAGGAGAAAGCCTCTTAACAATTAGAGCTGCCCCCTCAATGGATTGAGCTGTGCCTGATTCCTAAGGTAGTAGGTCCTGCCTTATTGAAGGTCTTCAGACAAAGGCTGGATGGCCACTTGGTGACATTTTGTTCCAGTGTCAAATATAGGATGGACTTCATAATTACTGAAGCATCTTCTAATTCTGTGACTCTGTGATGCATCCACTAAAAGCTTGTAGATAGGTAGATGATAATAAGATAGTAAAATGTTGCAACAGTGTAGCTTAACTTAAGTAAAGCATATACATTTTACATTTACAAATACGGAATTAAATTTACATAGATTATAAATTAAAATATATTACATGTTAATTTAATACATTACTTAAAATTTAAATTGTAAATTTTACATTAGTAAAGTAAGAAAATTCAGAAGACTGTGCAGAGAGAAGATGTATTTGGTGTAAAATACAAATTTCAATTTTATGTCCTTTTGAAATACATGTCCTTTCTTCATTATCCTTCAGTGCACTGTGTACTTCTAAGAGGTCAGAAAATAATTTTGAAAAATTGCCTGACTTGTTAATAAAGAAATTTTATTTACATTCAATGAAGATGAGGAGCAGAATGGTATAGGGAATGCTGGCCTTAGCATCATACAAGCTCTGGTTCTAGTCCTATCTCTAACACATGCTATTTGTGTGATGAGGGGAAGTCACTTAACTACTAAGTACCTCCATGCAACTCCTTTAGACTGTAAGTTGCAGATGAATTGGCAATCTGCATCAGGACAGAGGGAGTTTCCATATGAGGAGTGCCCTACACCGATGAAATCACAAATCCAAAACCTTCTATTCCTAGTAATACTCATGTGCAAGTTAAGACATTGCCCTTGATGTCACTGGTCCTTTTCCAGAATGAAGGATGAACATCAAGTATCATCAGGCCAACATTTAACATCCCTTTGGAAAAACTAGTTAAAAATTGAAAACAGAGAAACCTTTTTTTAGATTCTAAATGGAAATGTAAACAGAGAGAAAAATAGAAGTTAGTTTTGGCAGACTATTGATGGAAATCCTTTGTGAATCATCTTCCCTTTTAATATTTAAAGAAATTCTGCATGAGGAAAAGAATAAGAACCCAACTCTTGGAGACCTTTGCCCAATTAGAGTTAGGCAGAGATTGACAGATAATATGGTGAAAAAGAGAAATATATGGTTCAACTTTCCAAAAGGTTTTGATTTATTTTTAGTCAGTATGAGGAAGCTTCTCTTCAGTCAGCAGTATTGGCATCTGTAGTGATAGGAAGAGGTCTCTTACAAGGAAGGAGAAGTATGCTTTTGCTCAGCCCACGAGATAGTAAACTCAAGGAGACAGTCTGTTTATGGAAGCACTGCTAATCCCTTGGGAAGATCTATTGCAATGTGAAACTACGTGAATGTATACTTATATATGTGTGGCTACAGTGTGTACAACTAAATGTAGTGCATTTCATTCCATTCGTGTGTAACATGTTTGATAAAGTCATCCTGCTTTTGAAATATATATTTCCTTGTAGTTCTTTTAAATGAGTTTGGGATATTGTTCACACACAATGGACAACCATAATACTTGTTTTTTCTTTTTTGTCTTATCATTATAAGGCAAGTGTTTTGAAGACTGCTAATATGTTCCTGAGTCTACAGGCCCAGTTTGGCATAGGGGCCTCTCTCAAGGCCTAAAGAAACAAGCACATATAACAACCTGATATTGTGACTGTTGATTCAGATTTTATAAGTAGAGGTCTGGTGTGTCACATTTCCTTCTCTCAGCTTTTGACCAAATGCCCTTGACTTGATTCCGTGCATCGCACGTGAATGATAATCAGTGCTCGTATTCCTCTCCTTTGCTGTCAGCCAGCAGTCACTTTTCATTTTCAGTCTTACAGTTTTTAAAATGCTAAGGTGTAGTGGAAACACAATCCATAAAAGTACTGTGACCCTTAAAATAGAAGAGTACAATTGTCCTCAGAGTTTGCCGTCCACAAAAAATGCTTGTATTTTATATAGAGTGCAAAAATGTCCGATCTGATACGTGTCAGAAGACGGCGTGATGAGATGCTCGTCTTTCCTAATTCTTGGATTTTCTGTGCAGGTTCCTTTCAGTGCAACAATGTCCCCCGTTCGGCTGCATTCCTCCAACCCCAACCTTTGTGCAGATATTGAATTTCAGACTCCCCCAAGCCACCTGACTGACCCCCTGGAAACTTCCACGGATTACACAAAGCTTCAAGAAGAATTTTGTCTCATTGCTCAGAAAGGTAAGCTACAGGTCTGTAATAAACCTTCCCTGAAAGCACTCTTGGTTAGAGTTAGCCGTTCTCTATCTCTCTTTCTTTCTCTCCTTTTTCTCTTTTCTCTCTCCATTGTTCTTTTACTCTCTCCTCTCTCTCGTTTTTCAAAGCGAAGGCATTTACTCCCTCTTTTTTTGTTTTTCAAAGCAAAGACATTTGCTGAAATGACATAACATGAACAATAATGCCAGAAAATTTCCACAAACTCAGAGTATGATCTTTTATAATTACACTGAGAAGCAGAGGCAAAAGTAGGTACTTATACATAGAGAATACTAACATAGAGGCACACATATAAGGAACACAAATGGCAAAGGCAATTAATTCATATTTATGACAGTAAAAGGCCTCCTTTCTACCATTAAATCTGTCATTTTTTCTTTTCATCTTAGGCAAAAATGCTGGCTATGTTAATTAGTTGGATTACAAAATGACATTTTATTTTTATGCCTTTTCCCTATGGACATGTCAGAAACCGTATGTGTGTAATCACATATATGTGCCTGCAATGTGTACAGTACATTTCATTGTACTATTATTCTGGTAGTATGGTAGTATTTGATGAAGTCATCTTGTGTTGAAAATGTTTTTACACTTGTATTATATTAGCTTGGGATATTTTTCACACACGGTGGAAAACCACAATATCTGTTTTATCTCTGTATTTCATCTTTATGGGACAGGAGCCTCGATTATGTGGTTTAGAACACTATCCAAAATATAGGAAGATCTGTTAGAAACCCCAGGGGGGAGAAACACTGAAGAAAATGAGCCTAGGAACATGAATGTTAAAGGTTTCAGTTTTGATTGAACTAAGTGTCAATATAGAAAGTCCAGCAGATATTTTAAAATCAATATCTGACTGATCTCAGTGTCTTTCATTTATGGGCTTGGAGTCAGAAGATCTGGGTTCAAATCCAGCCTCTGCCTCTTAGAATTTGTGAGAACTTGGAGAGTTAACTTCAGTTTTCTTGGCCTTGATTTCTTCATCTGTATAATAAAGGGGTTGCCCAAGATAGCTTCTAAGTCCCCTTTTTAGCTCCAAGTCTATGAGTCTCTGTTGCTGTTTATTAGGTACTAATTCATATGCAGGGCAGCTGAGTTGCACAGTGGATAGAGTGCCGGGCTTAGAGTCAGGAAGACCTGAGTTCAAATGTGGCCTCAGATACTTACCAGCTGTATGACACTGGGCAAGTCACTTAACCCTGTTAGCCTCAGTTTCTTCATCTGTGAGCTGGAGAAGGAAATGGCAAAACATTCCAGTATCTTTGGCAAGAAAACCCCAAATGAAGTCATGAAAAATCGGACCTGACTAAACAACAACAAGAAATTAATATACAATTCATCTACAATTTATATACAATACTAAGACAGATGACATTCAATTCAACAAGCACTTAGGGAGTGGTAAGAGAAGGTAACTAGCATTTATTAAGCACCTACTATGTGCCAGGAACTGTGCTAAACATTTTACAAATATCATCTCAAATGTAGTAAATGCCTATCAGGTGCAAAATACTCTGTTAGGTTTTGGAACTAGGATTTTTTTAAATAAGTCTGTAAATAAGCAGTCACATCTTTAGTATGATTAGGAGTTACCTGGAAGATACCCAAAATCCCGTACATCTCTAGCTTTGTAATATTTCCATTACACAAATGAATCATCATAGAGGTTCATTCCTTTGGAGACACTACTGGCATCCAGTCGTCTTCCTTTAAAAACACAATTTCTCCTAGATGCTATCAGTAACATCCAATTGTGAATTAACTCTCCAGATCACTTCCTTTCGCTTTCCTTTTTTCAGGCTGGGCTGGAAGTCAGTGCAGTTTGGAAGCCTGAGTAACATTGTTAGGAGAAGTAGGCCTAGGTGCCATGCCAAAGATGCAGACCCTGGACAGACAAGTGGCAAGGTCAAAGGCCAAGTTGGAGTGTGAAGAATAGAGGAGAATTCTTTCAGAGGACAGGAATTAGTACAGAAATGGGAGCAAATTTGCCAGCTTCACAACTTTGCCCAGGGTTGACCCTCATACCGTGGTTAAAGCATCTAACCAGGCACTTTTTCTTAGCATGGTCTCAATGACTTTTCTTTTGGAGGCTAAATGTGTTGTTCCCTTACATCTGTGCATACTGGTGACATGGATTGACTGTCCAAACCACTAAGTGTTTTGGCTTTTGCAGTCCAGGTGTGACCAGCTGGTCACACGGCTTCGAGAGGGTACGTGTTAATGAATCTTACCAACAGCTAAGAGAGAACGACAAATGACTAGAGCTCTGAGCAAGCACGGTCTAGTTCCTTGAAATCCTGGCTCTCTTAGTAAATCCCTGCTTCAATAGAATTCTAAAGCCTCTATTGAAACTACACATTTTCTTCTAGGGCACAAGCACAAGTCTATAAATCCTTCTTCCTAGAAAGTAAGACATTCTCATGATAATCGGGTGACTTCTCTAGAAATAACTTCTTTAAAAAAATAAGTGGGGGGAATTTGGCTTCTAAGGCTGTTTCTTGGATCAGGGCCTACAGCTCTTATTCCTTCACCTGAGATTTATCACCACTGGAATAGGACCTCTGTGAACAGATGCAAAATACCAATGCCTGGCTAGAGATGAGAAGATGCTGTTGCCATTTTTAAAAATGGCATTCTTTTGTTTTTATATGCATTTTTATAACTCACAAGAGCCTTTGGTTTGTTATTAAAAACAAGAACACCTTTTTTTATGAGCAAATTACTGAAGTACTACTTTATTTTTAAAAGAACAAATATTTGAGAATTCTAAAGCAAATTAAATCTATCTGCTGTTTTGGTATCAGTGGACACAGTTTCAGAGTCTGAGTAAGATTTCACAAGGGACAGAAATCTTCAACAATTGGTTTTTCAAAATCAATAAAATCCATAGATTTTACCATTCCTTTTAATTTTTTTGCTTCATTTTGATTTAAAACAAGCCCTCCATTCACCAAGCCCCTCTGTGTTCTAGATCACCTAGGCAAGGCAGGAGTTGATTTTGTTCTTTTACCTGAGACGGAAGCACGGCAAATTTCTCCCCACTTGAAAGCATGATGCTCTTTATTCCAAAACAAAATGCTGAAGTCCCTTACCTCCAGGATCAAATATAAAATTGTGTGTTTGACATTCAAAATCTTTCATAGCCCATCCTCTTCCATGTTTCCCGTTTTCTTTACACCTTCCTCCCCTCCTGACCGCCCAGTGACACTGGCTTCCTTGCTGGTCCTCAAACAAGACACTCCATCTCCAGACTCTAAGTATTTTCAGGGTCTGTTCCCCATGCCTGGAGCACTCTCCTCCTCTCTGCCTCCTGACTTCCTTCAAGGCCCAGCTAAAATCCCATCATGTACAAGAAGCCTTCTCTGATACAAAGAGCCTTTCCTCAATGTTAGTGACTTCTCTCTATTCTCTCCCATTTGTTCTCTGTACATCATTTTTGTATGAAGTTTGCATGTGTCTCCCCACCGCTAGACTCCTTGAAAGGAGGAACTTTTATGCCTTTTTTTGCATCCCCAGTGCTTAGCACAGTGTTTGGCAAATAGTAGGCATTCAATGCTTATTGACTAATTAATGGCCTGACTTTGGGCAACAATTCATGATAAAAACCACGTAACAGTTCATAGATAGTGTAGTGAAAGCTTTATTTTAGCCACCCCTTCCTGCTCCCAAATAGTAGTATTGAATGTTAATTACTGTTATTACTCAGCCCCCCCCTTTTTTTTTAGTTTATCTGATGCTAGACTTTAAAATTTCCCTCTCTGATTAATCCTTTTTTGCATCATTATTATTCATTTTCTTCTCAAATATAGATATTCTGACATTCACTTTTGAGGATAACATTTAATTAGGTTGTGTTCATTTTAGATTATTAATTAGTGAAAAGAAATGGAAAAGGTTCCTAGTAATTAGAAAAGAAATATTTCATTTCCAGGTAATCTTTGATGCAATTAAGAATTATTGTACTCTCTGCAGCAAGAGGACACCCTCAGATGTGCTAATGTATCATTTGTAGCCACAGCTAAAAAATAAAAATAAAAAATGGACTTTCTGGAAACACTCTGTTTTTTTCTTTCATTCTCCGTCCCCTTCAGTGCATTCCCTTTTGAAGTCGGCTTTTAACAGCATAGCTATTGAGAAAGAAAAGCTAAAACAGATGGTTTCTGAACAAGATCACAATCAAGGCCATAGCACACAGATGGCAAGACTCAGACAATCGCTTTCTCAGGTAGGTTCTTGCTTTGTTTCTGAATGCATGCCACATTGCCGCAGGGTATAGAGGGGCCATAGGGACAGAAGCACCCCTACCGAAGAGTCTGCAGATCATGGGTGTAGTCATGAGGTGATTCAGTGACAATGTGTCTTCATCTGCAATTCTGCTACCATGGCCAAAGATGAATGAGAAGAGCACACTCATTCTCCAGGTGGTGTTAAAGCAAGCTCTAAGTTTTCAAAAAAGAAAAACCTTACTTGGTAGTATACTATTATTATTCTTTTGCCCTTTTCAGCTCTGGTACCTGCCTGCCTTCTTAAGGTCATTTAGAGTAGCGCCTACTTTTAGTGTGATCTAAAGTCCCTACTTTTAATGTGTAATTAATTAAGTAAAAATTAATAAGTAATTAATTAACAGTAATGCACTGTTGAATTCAGTGTTTATTTGTAGATTCTTCCCCTACCCTAGCTAATATATTTTAATGCATTGAAAAGTCATAAAATAACTATCATTCTTTTCTTTCTTTCTGTTTGATCAACCAGTTGTAATTGTTCTCTTAGAATTTCTTTCCCTTCCACCTAGAAAAATATCCCCAATGTCCTGACTCGACTTTATGTTATATGATAAATATGAATTATACATACGGGCAGCTAGATGGCACAGTGGATAAAGTGCCAACCTGGAGTCAGGAAGTCTCATCTTCCTGAGTTCAGATCTAGCCTCAGACACTTACTAGCTGTGTGACCCAGGGCAAGTCACTTAACCCTGATTGCCTTAGTTCCTCATCTGTAAAATGAGCTGGAGAAGGAAACGGCAAACCACTCCAGTATCTTTGCCAAGAAAACCCCAAACAGGGTCATGAAGAGTTGGACATGACTGAATAACAAAATGCATTATGCAATGAAATTTACTTATATCAAATTATCGTGCATATTAAATTTGAAAGTCCTGCCAGAAATCCTTTAGACTGTCTGTACTTTGAGCTTTTCTACCCCATTCAGAAGTACTTCATCTGAATACCCATATTTACCCTTCTCTTCATTTGACCTGTCCATCTACCCTCTTAAATTAAGTCTTGTGAAAACTCTATGTTATGCAACTTTATGTGAGAACTCAGTGTTTATGCAAAATATTGTTCACTTCCTGGTGCCTTGGATCAGAGCGATGGAGCAAACAAATCCTGGGTAAGTGGCTTCCTATACATATCAGATTCTGCTTGAATATTTCCCCTGGGTCTGTAAAACTTAGACTTGGACAAACATCATTATATTTGGTGCCATTGCAGTATCGTTTTTTTTGTAGGTTTAGTTGTGGCTCTCTTTTATTGTCCCTGCACATAGGATAAAAGTGTGGTCAGGTAATTTACACACGCTGCTTTGAGCATCAAATTCAAATGATCTTCTATAGCATGATCAGTAAAAGTGGCCAACTTTCCATCTGCAAAATAAGAACCTTTTTTTACAACTGTTAATTTGTTGTAGTTTCTTCTAGAATGCTCATAGGCAAATGGCCACTGGACACTCAGTCAGTATTTAATTGATGGTCAGGATGGCTATTTTGATTGTAGAGTGAGTATGAAAGATAGGACAAGTAATCATCTTGGAAACAAGTGAAAATTTTCATTTTGCTGCCCCTGGAAATATCACAGCTCTCTCTTCCGCTGGTGGAACCAAAGTAGTATGAACAGTGATTGTTACTAAAAGGAGAGATACATAAAAGAAATCTGATAAAGAGTTAAAGGTAATAATAACAGCAAAGATTGAGAGAAATAGTGAGCCAGTAAGAACATTCTTTTTAAACAAATATGATTATATCAAGTGCATTAATTGAGATAATATGAGCAGGATCAAGGTGCTCTGTTTCAGAAATAGTTATTATAAATTCTCATAAGATTGGACTCATAAGGTATTCTGGCAAGAAATATTAATAAAAATTCATTGTCAGACTCCAGCCCTTTTCCCATGGCATTGCTTACCTTTCCAAATAACACTTTTAAAAAAACAGCTGCAAAAACAATATAGCATTATTTTATTTACGTGACCCTTTTTCAGGCCAAATTCTTCATTGACCATATATTAGTTTCACAAAATTAACAAAATTTTTCCATATTTAGCAAACTGTTTTTATATATTGACAATTATATTAATCTTACCCTCAAAAAGAATTGAGAAATTATTCAAGGATGTAGTTGAATGATCCCAAAATTAAAACACTCGTGAATTCTAATGCTACATTTTATCATTCTGAAAAGGAAATAATCCTTCCAGAAGCCTTGATAATAAGTATTCAAATAAAGTCTGTGTAGTACATATTTACACCTTTGAAAATTCTAGGGGCAGCTAGGTGATGCAGTAGATAGAGCACTGGCCCTGGATTCAGAAGGACCCGAGTTCAAATCTGACCTCAGACACATAACACTTACTAGCTGTGTGACCCTGTGGAAGTCACTTAACCCCCCATTGCCCAACCAAAAACCAAAAAAATAAATAAATAAATAAAATTCCAAAACCATATGATAATTACTACTGGAATGGCCCAAAGAGCAATTATCATAAGTTCTTGGAATTCACAAGGACCTTAGAGGTTGTCTCATCCATTTTCCTACTATAAGTAATGGGAAGTTTTACAGTATTAGTGACAAAATGATTATTGAAGTACTGCTTAAATTCAGTAACAAGGAAATCACTTCTACAGAAGATACCTCACAGTATTATTAAACAGTTGTAGATTTTAGAAAAGGTGTTAAACCTAAATCTGTCTCCTTTCAATTTTCATCTATCAGATCTAGTTCTGCCTTCTGGAATGGGTCTTTTCCTTCTTCTAGACAGCCCTTCTAGACAGACTTGAGGATAGCTATTTCTCCATTTAGTCTTTCATCTTCTGCATAATTCCTCAGTTTTTTTTTCACCTCAGACCTTCTTGAATATCTTAGTTATCTATTCAGAAGCCTTGATGGATAAAGATATAAGAAAAGAATAAATTCTTGGTAATACATCTTTTGACCTATACTAATTGTAAAATCTTACTATGATTAGGATTGTGATAACCCTAGTTTGTTATTGTAACTCTTAAAAGTGTAGCACTAGGAAATGATCATAATGGTTTTTGTGTTGTTTTCACTACAACAGAGTACAGCAGGAAAAATTTTTCTTGGCAGGTAGACATTATCCTTGATTAACGCAGTCTAGGATTCACTGGGTTTATGGCTTTTCTTTTAAAGCAAACTTATCATGCCATTGGTTCATATTAAGTTAATAGTCTTAGATCTTTTTTCCTTAAATTATTCAAGCTCCATCTTTCCTATCCTGTACTCTGCAATTTATTTAAACCCAGCAGAGTTTTTTTTTAACTGCATATTTTATTAAAATTATATGGGTATATATTTTTGAATTATCAAAGCATTCAAGTATTTCAAAGGTCTCTTGACATGATATAATGGAAGAACCATTGGTCTTGGAATAAGAAGGGTTTTGAGTCCTACCTCTTATTAGCAATGTGACTGTGGACAGATCACTTAACCTATTTCATGAGTTGTGTAAGGAAAGTACTTTACAAAACATGATGGTGGTAGTAGTAGTAGTTGTAATAGTAGTAATAGTTGTAGCACTAGTAGCAGTACCAATTTAGCAAACTTCATGATCACTGTATAAAGCATGTAGCATGTAAAGAACATGTAATACTCTTCATTATGTATTTAGCAAAAATGTTACCTGCCATGTCAAAATAGTTGTTTATAACCTTGGTCACTCTAAGGATGTACTTTAAGAAGCATTTCCTAATATAACTTTCCTAATACAACTTAAATAAGCTCATTTTAAAAAATTTTGTTAACCATCTACTGTGTATAAGACACTACACTAGGTCCTGTATGTGTGGATTCACATACACACACACACACACACACACACACACAAATGCACGCAGTATATTTATATACACATACACACCTGTTATTTATTCTTCTGAATTTGGTTTGCATTTGAGAATCAGAAATGTTATTTAATATTAAAGTAGATCTTGGATTTATACTTATCAAACAGGGTATTTTGTGGTAGTATCTCTTTATAAAAGATTTTTTTCTACAGCTCGTAGTACGTATATTTAATGAATTCATTCTATACATTCTTCCTACATACCTACTATGTGCTTAAGACTACACATTGTTTTTGTTTGTATTTGTATATATACCCACATTTATACATATTTGGGCATTTATCATAAACACTGCTGCAGCTTACACTCTTGAAACTTTAAAATTGGCTTATGTGTATGAAGACAGAGATGTTGGCTGATACTATATTAGATTCTGGATTTATGCCTGGAGAAGAGGACATTTTATATTGGTGTCTCTTTATAAATGACTAAATTCCAAATCAGTCATATTGCGTGTTGTGTTTAAAATAAAACCCTCCATAAAAGATTTAAGCATTCTTAGTCCTCCTGGATTAGTATAACTAATAATACATTCAACTTGATGTTAGCCCCTCTCTTCAATAAATTGATCTTAATCTCTGTAGTTAGTTTTATCTTTGACTACAAAACTCATGCACAGCTTGTGCTTACTGCAAGGGGAGTTGATTCCGAATAAATGACCACAGAATCTGTGCACAGCAATAGGAGTTCTGCATGAGAATGTAAGAGGAAAAAACTGACTCAACATTTATAGTAGTATTATTAAAATGTCAGTCATCCAGCCTCAGACACTAGCTGTGTGGGCAAGTCACTTAACCCTGATTGCCTGCTCCACCCTAAAAAAAAATTGTCAGTCATATGATTGAGTACTCATCTTTTTCATCAAAGTCAATGTACCTATGGCAAATTTTTGAGGCTGAAAAAGCCATTCCAGATATCATCATTTCTTAGCATAGTCATATACAAGTACCATTTTCCTAGTCAAGTTTCATGAGTCCTCTTCTTCATTAGATATCTTATGTACTTACAGAAAATAAAATAACTCAGCAAATGGCTTGTCATAGCTCATTTTAGAGGTCTCAAGTTCATTCTTTCACTTCAGGTACTTTCTTTGAACCAGAACTTAATGTATTCTTATCCAGAAGGTTTCAGTTTGCAAACTTTGCCCTAAACTCATTTTATTATATATTTCATGCCATCTCTCTCCCATCTGACTTACATTAGACCATTCCTTTTAGAAACCAAGTTTTACTGAGTATAATGTGGATATGGTAGTTCTTCCCCCAGGGATAGAAAGTACACAAATATGCCAGCGACGTGGGCAGTGGGGGATTGGACAGAATCTGGGATTGCTGGTTCAGCCTTGCTGACTTTAGGCATTTGTGTTTATTCCAGGGCTTTTAGGGCAGAACTTTTGTAAGGACAAGGAAGCAGTTGTGACTATGTTTGTACCCTCAGGAGAAGGGCCTTGGAAAAATTAATGGGTCGTGCAAAGTTTACATAGGCAAGATGTGATTGAGTGTTCAGACTGCCCTAAGAAGAGGGAGTTTGTGAGCATGCTTGATGGAGAGGCAAACCAAAACCAAACCTAATAGTTTAAATGAATTTGTATTCATCAGCCCGGCATTTGACTGTTTGTAGTATGCCTTTCATGATTTGGGCTGAATAAAGGGTTATTTCTTTGTAAATGGCGTGCTACGGGATCAGATGATGAGCCTAAGCATTACATATATCTTAAAACCATCCAATTGGCCAAGCCATCACCATAGCTCTTCCTTACTTGCCAGTGTGTTACATTCATTAGGCAGTTTCCTTTTTTTCCCTCACTTCCAACAGTATAGTTTAATACTGTACTTTTGGTGTCAACTTCTCCATTATTCCATTCATTTACTGGACCCCATTCTCTTGATTTGTTGTGATAACTATTCATTAAAGCAGCACTTCTCTGAGAATACCAGTCTCTCAAATATTACAAAGGAAGAGGATAGAGTTCTAAAAGTGAGTCATGGGAACCAATAGTAAGAAGAAAAAATGTTAATGAAACCACAGGCATTGTCTAAGTGAGTAATAATAACAGAGTCTGTACTGGAGGTTAGCTGTAAAATGAAGCTTACAGCGTTTCATTTAGTACTTGATATCAGTGAGCCTCATAGCTCTTTGTGAGGTAAGTGATCAAGATAAAATAAGGTAACAGTCTAAGAATGACTCAGAACGGGGCTGTTTGCATGCTGGGCTGTCTGCTGTTGAGATTGCCCTACCTGTGACTGTATGTTTATTTCTGTGTTCTGTGCTATCTAAAAATAACAGTTCTTCTACCGCTGCATATATGTTATCAATGATAATATTTTCCACATAGTTGTTCCTTTCCAAAATCCAAGTCATTAGCTACTGGAAGAGACCTTGAGAGATTATCTAATATTCTGCTCTGTCTTTGGGGCAAGACCTCATTTAAACTCCTGAGGGCAGATAAGAGTCTAACCCATTAGACTCTTAAATGCTTCTAAAGAAGAGGATTCTGTAACTTCCTTTAATATTAGTATTTGTTTCTTAAGATTCCCACTGTCAGGAAATTTTCCCTTATGTTTCATCTTAATCTATCATGCAGATGCTAGCCATATTGTTTCAGTAGAGCTGAGGAATGACTGATTCATCATCCATTTGGATAAGAGGTGGCTGGAGATTGATTTTAATCACACATAGTGGCTCAGTTCATAGCCACCCAACAACAGTAATCACACGTAGTTTGGGGGCATGTGAAGTAGGGGCGTGTGTGTGTGTGTGTGTGTGTGTGTGTGTGTGTGTGTGTGTGTGTGTACTTCCCAATGGAGAAACTCTACACTGATATCGTAACTTGTAGTTTTAGTGAGTTGCCTGGGTCACTGAGAGATTAAGTGACTTTTCAGTGATCACATAGCTAGTATGTGTTAGAGGCACACTTGAGCCCTGCCTTGGGAGCAGATAACTCTATGTATATAAGTACACAAACACATGCAGACAACATATCTATACCTTTTATTGGCTGTCTTCCTGTGTGTACAGTTGGTGGCTACAAAGATCTTGATACACAGAGCAACTTCAGTATACTTCAGACTATAATGGAGTAAGAACATCCAAGCTTGTTCATAGGTATTACAGAAGTCATGGAGAGAATGGGAAATATTTTAAAGTCCCAACTAACTGGGATTCCTTCCCAGGATAAATGGTCAAAGGCTTTTTGGGGAAGTGTACTATTAAAATTATTCTGAAAATTTATTTTATCTTGAATTAAGGAAAAACAATGATTTTTTTTACTTGCCTAAGTTCCAAGAATATGGAAAGCAGGCACCTTTAAATTTTCTATATTCCTTCTAAGTGCAGGAAATTAATCTAGTGGTTTATTTTCCTTTATTTTAGCAAGCCACTTTGTTTTCATCCAAGTACTTATCAGTTTTCTCAAAATGGGGAACACACTTCCTCTGTCATATTATTTTACCTGACTTCATCACTACCCTTATGCCCCCAACCTGGCCACTTATAGCTTTGTGTCAACTCTTTCCCACACTTCTAGGGCAGAGGAGGAAAGTCAGATAACCAGAATACAAAGCCTAATTAACTATCTCCCTATAACAGAAAATGTGTGTCTAACTTTATCAATGTTATTGTAAAGTGCTTGGAACTCTCTTTGGGGCCCATTCTATAGGGCTCCTGGAATTCCAGTTCTAGTTAGAGTGCAAAGAGGGTCCCACTTTATACCAAACTCCATGTAATAGCAGGTAGTTTTATGAGGAAGTCCCAAAGCACTGAAAGTTATACACTGGAAGAAAAGTTGCATAGTGTATTATAGAAAGATCTGTCCACTTAAATTATAAGGTCTGTGAGGGCAGAGGCTGTCTTGTGTGTTTGTAGTGGTGTCTCCAGTACTTAGCACAGTTCCTGGTACATAGTAAGCACTTAATAAGTGCTTGCCCTTCCTTCCTTCCTTTCTTCCTTCCTTCATTCCTTCTATCTATCTATGCAACCTGAGACCTTTCCTAGATATATGACCCTGGACAAATGATTAACCTTTGCTTGCCTCAGTTTCTTTAACTGAGTAAAATGGGGATAATAACAGCACCTACTTCACAGGGTTGTCATGAGGATTAATGAGACAATATTTGTAAAGTGCTTAGCACAATGCCTGGCACATAGTATGTGCTATTTAAATGTTCATTCCCCTCCCCCACCCTCATCTATCCTGGGAATCTGGTTACCTGCTTTCCGCCCCTCGGTCTACACTATGCTTGGTCCCTCTGTGTGACCTCACGCAAGTCACTTAATTTCTGGGCCCCATTTTCCTCATTTATATTATGTTTGTAATAATCATTTATATTAAATGATCTCTAAGGTCCCTTTTGGTTTAGTATTCTAAGTAATTTGAGATTAAGGCAACTGAAATTTTTGTGTTATGTTCTTTGTAGCAGCTGTCTGTTTGATAAGGAGGCAACTTTTGATCTTCTGGTATATCTGTGTGTTTACATTAGATAGCTTATTACTTGTAGACTGACATTCAGTGATTCTATAACCATTCATAGTCTAAATGTAAACCTGGAGCTGTAGTATCTCCTATTACTGAAACATTGCCCATCTCATTAAAAATAGACTGAAACTCACCTCAGTAAATGGAGGCAATTTCTTTATTCATTTCATTCCAAAGTCAGTTCCAAGATGTTCATCCTTCACTCAGATAATTTCTGAGTTTTGGAAAATGGCACGGAAATTGAAGGAGCCAACTTTCTCTGCCAGTAGATCATCCTAATATTCTTCATTCATGAAAAAGCCTGGAAAAAAAATAATATATATGTGGTGGTAGCATAGGCCTAAAAATAGCGGACCTAGATCTTCTGGTGAAAAGGAATTAAATGGGTCATTCTTTAGAGATATAGGAATTCTTTCTGGTGGCAAGATGACATTTGCTAAATGGCATTAAGTACTAAATAGTAGATTTCCTTATATCATGTAAGAATGAATATGTCTTTATTAGGCCATTTTTTCCTTCTCACCACTAGGCTTTGACCTAGCATGCTTTTGAGAGAAGAGTGTGATATAATTTGCTGCCCTTGCTTTTTTTGAGAAGTTAGTCTATGCCACACCTGTGTGTCTGCTCTATTATATGCCTGCTTACTAATTTGAAATTACATGTATAATTTTTGTTGTTTTAAGGCACTTAACCAGAACGCTGAGCTGCGGAGTCGCTTAAACCGGATACATTCAGAGTCTGTTATTTGTGATCAGGTTGTCAGTGTAAATATTATTCCTAGCCCTGATGAGGTAAGACTTTGGTCTTTGATGGATTTATACAGTATTTAGCATATTGAGATCCATGGCTTAATTTTTTTCTTTTTTTTTTAATAGTTCTTTTACTGTTGGTAAAATATGACTTATCTGAGTATTTGTACAGCAGGCAATTTTGTTTTCTTCAGAGTGAAAGAACAGTCTTGGAGTTTGACATCTTATACAGCCTTTGTCTTTTGTCTAAGTCTGCTTTATTGATGTTTGGATAATGTGATTGGACTTTTTGTTGTCTCTATTTCTGTCCTAAATTGTGAAATTTTTTTTTTGTATCTGTCACAACTTTCTTTAAAGTGTTCACCAGGCATTTTTAGTTGAAGATTCAGATTAAATTTCCATAAGCATAGTGCCTTAAGCACTTTCCTGGTCTACTTTGTGATGACATGAAATGAAGACAGGAGAAAGGAGGAGAATATTTAGCACAAATCTAAAATTTGCGATTCTTAATGACATTTCCTGTGATTTCATACCCATAATGTGCATTGCATGATTTCCCTACCCCAAAAATAAAAATAAGAAAAGTCATGTGCATGTGATCATAATGAGATTGTTTCAGTTAATTTAAAGGCTTTCATTGCAGACATTTACCTTCTTAGAAAACTGAGAAAGTAGAGATGCCTGCCTTACCAATCAGTTGCTTAAAAAATATTGCTTAATAAGTACTGCCAACTAGCAATAAAGATGAGGAGACCTCTAGTTCACCATTCTGTTGTTGTATTTCCATTCTTCTAGGATCTGTGATTTCACTGGTTTATGTACCCCACCCACCATCTATATGTTGTCTACATGATAGCCTATATGACTATCAACCTTCTAAGCCTTAGGAGCTTTATTCATGAGTTTCTGTGGCCACATAAATTCTTGGGATGGTAACCAGTCTTCAGCTGATAAGCCTTTCTGTACTTGAGTAGGCAGAAATAGCACTATGGGATTTAGAGACCTTGGATTAGATAATCTCCAGCTCCTCTTTTACAAATGAAAGACCTAAAACCCTGAGAGGTTAAGATGACCTGTCCAAGGCCACAGAGATAATGATTAGAAGAGCTAGAATTCAGGACTAGAATTCAGACTCCAGCATCCTGGTATGTTTGCCTGGACATCTCCAATTCCCCAGGCAACAATCATACAGCCTGTTTGCCACACTGGATTTTTTTCTTCTTCTAGAAATATACGGTCAGTTATTTGCTGTGCTTCATTCAGACCAGCTTCTACCTGTATAAAATGTTGTTCCGACATTGAAGTACTGTAACAGATGACACCCTTGCATTTTGTTTCTTTGTAGCCTGGGGAGCAAATCCATGTCAGTCTCCCTCTATCACAGCAAGCTGCTAATGAGAGTCGGCTCTCTATGTCTGAATCTGTCTCAGAATTCTTTGATGCCCAGGAGGTACTTCTCTCAGCTAGCTCGTCAGAAAATGAGGTAAGTGATGAGACTGTTACCTTTTTGTAGTCTTTCCTACTGATGGTTACCAACTTGAGATGGAGAAAAAAACACGGAATATGGACATTTTTTCCTTCAAATTAGAACTGCTGTTGTATCTCTGTTGAAAGCACAAATATTTTTCAAAACCAAAATATCTCTCCCTGGCTACCACTTATCTGTGACATCCTTTAGGATGGCTGGTATGCTACTACTACTTTCTGGCATTTGTATCCCTAGTACTCACCACAGTGTTTTGCATACAGTAAGTGTTTTTGATAAATTATTTTGCAGAAAACATCTGTGTAAAGTTATCCTTAGGGTTCATTAAAATTTGAGATAATTAATGAGACCAATATGTGTGCCATATATCCCTCTCAGTGAGAAATTTCAGACCTGTTTATTCCATATGACCAAGACTCCTTCTGTAAACATGTATTATTTATACACTTCCTGGTGAACTTGGGATCTTGGAATCTTTTGACCTTGACAGGGAGAACCAGTAATTCACACAAAGGTTTCTTCCAGAAAATAGGGCTGTATTTCCTAGAACACAGAATTCAAATATACATTGCTTAAATAAGGGAAATTTTAACTCAAAGATAATTATCGTGATCTATCAGATAAGTTCTTTGCATGAAGAACTTAGTTCTACAGAATTCTAACAATAACTCCCAAGAACACACAGCACACACACATATATAATGGAGATAGGTAGGTGTATATATCTTCCTAAGTTCCTAATGGACCACTTCTGGAATTTGGAATTTATTTAAATTCCTGGTCAAGTAAAGTGAAGAAAGAGGAAAGATTAGGAAACTGACTAAGAATTACAGAAAAGTTGAACTGGAAGTCACGCTAGGAAACATTTAGTAAAATCCCCATTATTTCACAGATGAAGCCTAGAAAAGTGAAGTGTGACCAAGATCAAGGCACTAAATAGTGACTGATACATCACCACATAACACATTTTGATGCAGGTTTGAATCCAGTGTCTGATAGATGTGACCCTGGATGTACCATAACTTTTCTGAACCTCAGTTTCCTTATCTGTAAAATAGGGATAATGGTGCCTGTAGCACCTGCTTCACACAACTGTTATATGATCAGTCTACCACCCATCACCAGATTAAAAGCCAGATTGCTCTTTTGCACACAGTGTCTTTTGGCAGTTCTTAGAAACAACCTCAGGCAAGTGCTTCATAAACCTTAAAGTACATCAGCTATTATTATTTTTTATCATCCAAGGTCACTATAGAGTAAATGGCAGGATGAGTCTGAATCTCTTGACTCTAAGGCCAGTGCTTTTAAGGAGACTCATGAGCCTTTCAATTCCAACATCCTGAAGACTTAAAACTCTCTAGTCCCAAAGATCTCTGAGCACAAATGAGCAAACATGAGAGTATATCTTTAAGAGAGAACCCCAAAACACCCCTCAAAGAGCAAGGTTCACCTTTGTTTTCTAGCTCTGTGATCCATTCACTTCTCCCACTGAAGGTCATCCCTTCATGTGTTACCAGAGGGGGGAGGAAAGAGAGGGAGAGAGAGAAGAGAAAAGAGAAGGAGAGACAGAGAGATGGAAGGGAATGGGGGAAGACGGGGAGGAGGGAGTTTACTTGCACTTCTGAGGAAAATGGAGTAAGAATAGAGGAGGAATAAAGTGTTTCCTAATTCATTTGATTAAATTTGAGAGTTGCCTTTCCCTTCCTAATGGTGTGTGTCCTGTTCATAAACTCTTCTCTGAGGAGGATGGGGTAGAAGGCAGAAGAGGTGAAAAAGAGAAAGGTGGTTTCTTTCTATCTTTGCTTCAGGCCTTCGTAATATTCTCTAATCAGAACTATTCCCTGCTCTTCCTATTCTGTCTCTCTTCCTTGCCTCTAGTCTCAGAAAACTAGGCAACCTCCTCTTGACAAAGCTAAATCTTTTACTTATGCCCTCAATCCCTTTCCCTCCTAACTTCCTTGTGACCTTATTGCATTCATCATTCCCTGTCTTCCTCTTTCATCTTCAGTCTATTCCACAACATTGCCTCCTTGCCCTTTAACATCCTTAAAATAAACTTCACTTAACCGTGCTGTCTTCTCAAGCTGCCTTCATATGTCTCCTACTCCCTTCAACTTTCTGAGGATCAACTTAGGCTCAAACTTCAATGAACCTTGCCTTTTCATTCTCTCTAACCCCTGATAGCCAATTAGTTGGTAACACTGTTTGGTTTTACCTTTGCAATATCATCCCTTCATGTGATGCCCCCTTATCTCCACCAAGGACCTCAACATCTCCCAACTGTACTCTCATGTTCTCTCATGGCATGTGTATTTTTATTCCTTTCTTACCCTCTCTGTTAGATTTTAATATCCTTAACTGCTAATGCATAAATCTGTCTTGCTTGACCTTACATGTTTGTAATGTTTGTTTTTTGTTTGCTTTTTTTGTTTGTTTGGGTTTTTTTTTTTTTTTTTTTTGCTTTCTTAATACACAGGACAGGAGGGGAGCAGAAAGAATTTGGAGCTGAAAATAAAACTGAATTAAAAAAAAGATTTGAAGATCCTTGAGAGCCAGGGCTATATCACTCTTTTTTGGGGGGGGGGGGCTAGGCAATGGGATTAAATGACTTGCCCAGGGTCATACAGCTAGTAAGTGTCAAGTGTCTGAGGCCAGATTTGAACTCAGGTCCTCCTGACTCCAGGGCTGCTACTCTATCCGCTGCACCACCTAGCTGCCCCCTGTATCACTCTTCATTTTTATATCTGCAGCACCTAGCACATAGTAGGATCTTAGTATCATATATCTCAAGCTGGAAGGCACCTCTAAACACAATCTAGTCCAGTTCCCTCATTTTACAGATAAACAAAGCCTAGACAACTTACCTGACTTGCCCAAGGTTTCAAAGCTAGTAAAAGCAAGATTTAAACCTAGGTCCTCTGACTCCAGAGTTAAATGCTCTTTTCACTGTGGGTCCTGAATTTATGTTTGTTGAATCAATTTCATATCTAGGGTAGTCCTATATTCACTCCTCTTTGTATTATGAATCCTATCATGCTTCCCTGGAATGTTGGGGTCAAGTTGAGGATGCTTTTACTTCAGTCATATTTGGATGTTTATGAGGACCCCACTGCACTTAACAGTTGGTTCAACCAAGTAAATCAGTCAAGTATTCGAAAACTCTTCCCCTTCTTTGATTAGATTATTTCCTAAATTCCACCCAACTGGTCCTAAATATGGCCCCCTTCCTGGCACTTTATTATGACTTTAGTCTACTTCCCCACCTCAAGTAGGTTGTTGGTGAACAGCTAGAACACATGAGACCATACTTCGCCCTATGCCCACATTATGTACTGGCACTGAGTCTGCTGACAGAGTGTGATATTTGGCATCCATTTTGCATGGTTGAATAATATAAGGTGGGTTGGATTTGGGATTTTTTTTTGTTTTTTGTTTTTTGTTTTTTTTTTGCTTTAAATCACCACCCACCACCATATGGTAAACCAGATCACTCTTTATGCTAAGTGGTTATGGCTAGTTCTTAGAAATAATCCATCACATTTCAGCATTAAGTAGGTGGTAGAGGTCCTAGTGAAGTAACATTTGAGTTTCTTTAAAACAGACCAAATTTTTCCCATAGATTTGAATGACACTTTGTTCTTACAACTTTCTGATTCCTTTTTTTCTTTGTATTATTTTTAACTTAACAAACACCAAATAAAATGTGCATTTCCATATACATTGTAGAATAGAAAAAAGTTATACATGAGACTACAAATGTCTATATGGAGAGCTTTGCTTTTTTTTTAAGCATATGATACATTCAACATATAATTTTCAAAGCTACCCTACTTAACTGCGAATCCTTCAATCAATCAATCAATCTACAAACAAGTATTTATTAATCACCTACTGTGTGCCAGGCACCTACGTACTAGACACTAAGGATACGAGTACAAAAAATGAGACAATCCCTACTCTCAATGAGCTTATATTACTTCTAATCTTCATTATTTGGGGTGGGGAAGAGCGGGAAGGGAGTCATGGACCTTATTCCTAAATCTTTCTCTCCCTTATCTCTACTCTTTTATTGGGGAAGAGGAAAAGAAAAACAAACCCATTGTAACAAATAATTCATAGTGAAATGAAGCAGTTTCCCACGTTGGCCGTGTGGGAAAATATTGTATGTTTCATTCTGCATCTTAAGGCTATCACTTCTTTTTGAGGGGATGTGTACCATGTTTCATCATTAGTACTCTGAAATTGTGGTTGGTCATTTCATTGATCAATGTTTTTTAAGTCTTTTAAAATTATTTTTCTTTACAGTGGTGTTATTAGTATATAAATTGTGATCCTTGTTCAGCTAACTTCACTCTGCATCAGTTCATGCAAGAATCCTGTGGCTTCTGCAAAACCTCCCCTGTCATAATTTCTTACGGAACAATAATTTCCCATAACATTCATATACCATACATACTTTGTTAACTTGTTCTCCAATTAATGTCCAGTGTCTTAGTTTCCAGTTCTTTGCTACTACTAAAAAAGCTGCTAGGGGAAGCTAGGTGGCACAGTGGGTAGAGCACCAGCCCTGGAGCCAGGAAGATCCAAGTTCAAATCCAGCCTCAGACACTTGATACTTACTAGCTGTGTGACCCTGACCCAGTCAGTTAACCCCACTGCCTACCACCCCCCCAAAAAAAAGGAGTTGTTATAAATGTTTGTGCATATGGATGGATCATTTTCATTTTTCTTTGATTTTTTAGGGGGTGTATTTTAAGTATTTTTCATGTACGTGTGTATTTTTGTATATTATGATCTTTGTACTCATCTTTACTTAGCATTCTAAATTATAAGGACTGTAAAGGCAAACTCTGTTTTATGTAAACTGTGTTGCTAATCCAGTGCCTAGACCGTGTTCTGCATGTCGGAGCTGTTCAATAAAATGTTTGTGTGAATAAATGAATGACTTTTGTCATGTGTAATTTCAAAACTTCACCAAGTCCTCCTGATGGCTCTTTTAGAGATAGAGCTAATCCTGGGCTTTCAGAGGTTCTGCCAATGGGGCACAAAGTTTTGCAGGTTCTACCATTCCTCATTCATCTAAATAGAAAATTTAGTGCTTTCTTACAGTAATTGTTTTGTTTCTCTCATACATTCCAATTAAACTTATTTCTGTATAGGCAAGGAGGTGATGTAAGCTACTATATTAGCCAAATTACTATATATTATCACTATATGTTTTGCTTCCCCCCACTTTTACTGTACCATAAACCCTGTGAAGACAGAGGCTGTGTTTTATCACAGTCATTAGTTAGTCAACAAGCATTTATTAAGTGTTTGTATTGTGTTAGACACTGTGCTAAGTGCTGGGAATACAAATTGAAATGGAAAGAAAGATTATCCTTACCCTCATGGAGCTTATATTCTAATGGAGGAAGACAACCATAAAAGGCACTGAAAAGGGTAGGATTGGGGCATGGGCAGGGTGGGGTTGGCGGGGTTGAAACTAAGCTTACCCAGTGAAGAGTGAGGGGAAATGTTAGGAAAAGTCCAGAGTGTAACATAAAGGGGAAGGGAGACAAGGCTAGTCTTGGCTACCCTCCTTAAAAGGAGGTTCTGGGTGGAGCCCTCCAATCCAAGGGAGGGGCTGCAAATAGTACTTAGAGTGAGCTTCAGAATGAAGAGCTGGAAGGATGTAGAAGCCCAGAGGACAACCTCGAGAGGAATAAAAACTGGTCTAAACCCTATATCTACTCTAGTGCCTAACTCAGTAGGCTACGTATAGCATGTGCTTCGTAAGTGTTTTTGAGTGAGGGAATGAATAAGTTTTGACATTTAAGATTGTAAAACTGCATGTTGCTTGTTCATAAGTAGAAAATGCAATGTTTTCTCAATGTCATTTTCGTTGTTCCTCCCACTCATTCCAACTAAACTTGTCTCTGTGCCCTTGGAATTTCATATGGCACTCATTACAGAGTCCTTTAAGATGTATTTAGTGACAAGTTGGATAAACCTGAAACAAATGTCTTAAGTATATTGGTTTGGTTTTTGGCCAAGATCGTATATATTTTTGTGTATTATGTGCACGTGTCTGATTCTTATCACCAACGACTACTGCTATTGCTGTTTCTGTGACCACAGAGATTGTGGCCCCAGAGATTAAGTGCTTATTGAATTTATATGTTCTCATATTTTGTATGCTATATTCTATAGTTCTCTTGGAATTTTTCCTGCACTCATAGAAATCCCACACACTTATATACAGCAGCATTTTGTCTGGAGGTAGATAGGTAGATAATTAAACAAGAGACAATTTCTTCCTTCCTTTTTTTTTTCTTTCTTAAATGGAATGAAATAATATTTGTAAAGCACTTAGCACAGTGCCTGACACATGGTAGGCACTATAAGTATTTATTCTTTTCTTTCTCTCTTCCTTCTTTGCTTCATCCATTGATTTTATCCATATCTGTCTATCTATCTGACATGGAGTCCTAGAATGGTTGGGCTGTGAGGGAGTTTAGAGAACATCTGGTCTAACTTTCCAGATCAGGAAACTGAGACCCAGAGATTGAAGTGTGCCCAAGGTCATACAAAGACTTAGTGATCCATAAACAGAAACATACACTATCACTTTTTTTTCAATTTTAGGCTCTATGTAACCGTAACATTTTTTTCCCCGAATAGGTTAAAAATCTTTGAAGTATCAAAGGATATTTTACTTCTTTCATTGATCCTTATATACATATATCTATATGTATTCACAATCCTATGTATGCCAGAACCTAGGTCTGATTTTCTTGGACCATGGGGTCTCAACAGGTCAATTTAGTCCAATCTACATACATTAAGTGTCTGCTAAGTGCCTCTCACTGTGCTAGGTTCTGGGAATACAAAGACCAAAAATGACACAGTCCCGCCCGCAGGGAGCTTACAGTCTGACTTGGTACAGACATCATGTATGTACATATATATATACATCTCTGTCCAAATTCATATATGCAGTTGTATATGTATACAAGTATATGTGTGAATTCATATGCAAATATGTATAAATAAATACAAGATCATTACTATATAAACAGTAGCATTTTAGGGGATTAGGAAAACTCATGTAGTTGTCATGCTAAGCTGAGTTTTGTAAGTGATGGAGATGAGGTGCCAGTAACTTTTAGATATAGGAGGCTTTTAAGTAGGACATGAAGTATCATGTATTCAAGAACCCGCAAATAGGCCAGAATGGCAGGAACAAGGAGGATGCACGGTGGAGTAATGCATAAGAAGCCTGGTCCATGTAGTAAGAACTTGAAAGCCAAACAGAGGAGTTTATATTTGATCCTGAAGGTAATCCAGAGCTACTGGAATTTACTGCTTGGAGGGTTGACACAGTATTTTAGGAAAGATCTGTATTTTAGGAGAGTCACTTTGGCAGCTGTTTAGAAGATGGATTGGAGAGGGGAGAAACTTGAGTCGGAGAGACTATAGTCTACGCAAAGCTGTGCTGAGGACCTAAATTAGGATAGTTGTGATGTGAGTCAGGAAAGGAGACAGATATGAGAGGTATTGTGGTGATAAAACTTGGCAACTGGTTAGATATAGGAGTAGCAGAGAAGGATGAGTCTAGGATTGCTCCAATGTTATAAACCTGGCCAATGGTTCCTTTGAAATAGAGAAGTTAGGAGAACAGGAAAATAATAAGTTATCTTTTGAACATGCTGTTTGTGATGGGACATTTAGTGAAGCTGTCTAGCATAGTTGGAGGTATCTGAGTAGAATTCAAGAAAGAGATGAGGGCCAAATAAGTATATTAGAATGGGGGGGGGTAGTAATCTACATAGATGATAGCCAAAAATATGGATACTGATGACATAAATGAACCAGATATAGAGAGAGCAGAGGAAGTCAGTTCAGATTCTAGGCAAACACCCTCAAATAGGAGGTGAGACATGCAAAGGGACTTTGTGAGTCTGCAAAGGGACAAAGAAGGATCAGTTTGGTAGGAGGAAAACTAAGAGAACATTATCACAAATGCCTAAGGAGGACAGTGTACAAATGGAGAAGGTGGTCAGTAATCTCAAATACTGGCAAAGTCAAAAATAATGAAGACTGGAAAGAGGCAGTTGATTTAGCAATAAAGAGAACATTGGTAACTTTGGAAAGAGCGGTTTCAGCCAAATGGTGGAAGCCAGATTCCAAGAAATTGAGAAGTGAATTGGAGGTATAAAAGTGGACACAATAATTAGAGGCAGCTTTTTCTATGAGGTTGGCTATAAAAGGGAGAGGAAGTGGAAGTCCATAGCTTAAGTGGATAGAGCAGTCAAATGAGGGTCTTTTTATAACGATGGGGGAGATCTGGACATGTTAGTACATAGCAAAAAAAGAGCCAATAAAGAGATCAGAAATTAGGAAGGAGAGGAGGTGATTAAAGGGGCAAGTTCCAGAAAGAGACCGTAAAGAATGAGAATCAAGGACACAAACAGTGATTTGGGAGGATGGTATTAAGAGGATTTAAGGTACAGAGTTTGGGAGAAAAGGCAGCTTGTGACAGATGACCTCAGTTTTTTCTGCCTTTTCATTGCTAGTGTTTTTCTGGTGATACCCATTTTATATTAATCCATTTCCTCTCTTGAAAAGAGAAGGAGAGAGGCATATAGGTAGCGTTGTGGATAGAGCACCGGCCCTGAAGTCAAGAGGACCTGAGTTCAAATCCAGCCTCAGACCAGGCACTTGACACTTACTAGCTGTGTGACCCTGGGCAAGTCACTTAACCCCAACTGCCAAAAAAAGAAAAGAGAAGGAGAGATTGACTTAACTACTTAAGAATAGTGGTTTGGATTCTCTCAGCCATGTATACCATCTTCCAAATGTTTTGACTGTTCTTTTTAAAGACTTAGTTATTTCCACTTTTTGAATTCCATCTCCTTTCCTTTCTTAGGCTTCGGATGACGAGTCTTACATCAGTGATGTGAGTGATAATATATCTGAAGACAATACCAGTGTTGCAGACAACATTTCTCGGCAAAGTATGTAGTGTTGTGGACTCTAGATCTGTATAATCTACAATGATTTTTCCAGCTGTATAAACATTGTTTTTCTCTATAATTATCTTTCCAGAGCTGATTCCCCAATTGATTTCTAATTTTTATGTTCTGTTTATGTAGCTGGTCCAAACAGTAAACTGCTTGAATTTTAAATTTGGAAAACAACTTAGTAGCCATGTAGTCCAACCCATGCCCCAAAATAGAATCCTTACCATAGCCTGACAAAGAGTCAATCCAGCCTCCTCCTGTGGACCTCCAATGAGAGAGAACTTAATCTTTGGATAGCTTTAGCTGTTAAAAAGTTCTCTTCAAGGCTGAATTTGTGTTTTTGCAACGACTGCACTTTGCTCCTAGTGCTGTCATCTCTGGGACCAAACTGAAAGCCAATTTAATTCTTCTTCAATATGATTCCTCTTCAAGTTCTTATCACTTATAGCTTAATAACTCTTACCCCTCAGAATACTTTTACTGTAAAGTTTTCAATGACTAAAAATGGCATAGTTCTGGTTCTTTTTCCCACCCACTTAATTTGCTTCTTGAAAGTCTGTTTTAATGTTATTTGCATATATTTAACACCTGGTAAGTAAATTATACTCCCATGATTGTTTGTGCATTAATGAATAGCCATGTGTTGATAGAATGCAGTTTACTTAAATGTACTTAAGAAAGGACATTATAATGAAGGCTTAATAAGTACAGCCTTTGCACAATTTATTTTTTTTTTAAAAACATGACTCCTCTGGGCCTGACTTTGAAAAAAGTAAGAACAAAATATCTTCCAGTCTATGATGCTTGTCTTTCTCTTCCAGTCCTTAACGGAGAGCTTACAGGAGGGGCATTCCGAAATGGACGTCGAACTTGTCTTCCAGCTCCATGCCCTGATACCAGCAACATTAATCTGTGGAATATTTTGAGAAACAACATTGGCAAAGATCTGTCTAAGGTCTCCATGCCTGTGGAATTGAATGAGCCCCTCAACACTCTGCAGCATCTCTGTGAGGAAGTTGAATACAGTGAGCTCTTGGACAAGGCCTCGGAAACTGATGACCCATATGAGCGCATGGTAATGTTTGGTGCCGCAAGGCAGTGCTCCTCAAAACAAAACAAAACAAAACAAAAAAAACCCTGCAAGCTAATTTCAGAACAGGACTCAGCTAGGCCACAATACTTACCTTGTTGGCTGTGTTTGTTTTTTAAAATCATCAACACCTAGACAGCTAAGTGGTGCAGTGGAGACGGTACTGGGTTGTAGAGTTGGGAAGACCTGAGTTCAAATTATGCTTCAGCAATTTACTGGCTTTGAGACTGTGAGCAAATCATTTAACCTTTCTTTGCCTCAGTTTCTTCTCTGTTAAATGGGGATAATAATAACACCTACCTCACAAGATTGTTGTGAGGATCAAATGAGATAATTTTGCAAACTTTAACACATAAGATAAATGCCAGCTATCATCATCATTATTGTTGTTATTATTAGTGTAGTTTGCATTTTTTTAGGATGTAGACACACTCCCTCTATGATTAAGATAGAAATCATGTCCTTCAAGTAAAGGGAGGCCAATTCACCTAAAGGCTTCTCTAATACCTGAGTAAATTAAGGCCAAGTAGGTTCATATCCTTTTGAGAAGGGATTTACGCTATATAAATTTTACTCCAGCTTAGAAGTTTCCTTAACTTAGTATATAAAGGAGTTGTGTCCCATGTAGTTTGAAGATATACCTAGCAACCCTTTTTCTCTGCTTCTCCTGAAAACCAAGAAATGCTATTGGCCCACATCATAAGGATTTTAGGCCTAGTTTGGGCAAGTAATTCATTTTCTCCTTGGCCTAGACTTTACTACAGTCTATGGCTGAAAACAATCTCCTCCATCTGCCTAAGGCTACACCCAGTCAAGAGGTGCCCGGGCCCTCCCCACCTGAGCATAATGCTGTGATCATGGGGGCCTTGTTCCAAGTAAGAGCCAGTCTTGGTCATTCAGTTCCAAGGTAGTTCTCAGAGTATCCCAGGCATTTTCTTTCTTGTCACATTCAAGTTTCAGACCCTTTTTTCTTTTTCTTTTGAGGACTTACATCATGGGAAACGATTCTGTAAACAAATAACAAGAAAACAAAATAAAATGAGATACTTTGCATGACATTTAGAGCGTCAGTATGGGGGTGGAACTCACCTGGCTACACCTTGCCTACATTAATTTTCTTTCTCAAATGTTTTAACAGGTTCTCATTGCTGCATTCGCAGTTTCAGGATACTGCTCTACCTACTTCAGAGCAGGAAGTAAGCCATTCAACCCTGTGCTTGGTGAGACGTATGAGTGCATTCGAGAAGACAAGGGATTCCGATTTTTCTCAGAGCAGGTAAATCTACTTTTATCTACTTCTTTTCTGTACAGGTAGGTAAATCTGTTATGGAATAGAAGTCCTCTAACCAGAAAGCTTCTGGGAGTAATGTAGAAAAAAATCTCCCCCAAATTAAAGTACATTTAAATGTTGCTTATTAATGCCTGAAACTATTTGTGCAAATCTCCATTAATTCAGAGAAGCATTTTAAGATTGTTTCATTAAAGTGTAGCTGAGCTGAATATCTCTTAAAATGTCATTTAAAAAGAATGTTCACATTGCATATAATGCAAAAAAGAAGGCGTTTTTGTCTTAATTTCTAGATACTCTGTGTGATTCTTTTTCTTCCTTTTCTTTAACCAGGTTAGCCACCATCCACCCATTTCTGCCTGTCATTGTGAATCAAAGAATTTTGTGTTTTGGCAAGGTTTGTACTATTTTTTATAACTTAAAGGTCACATTGATGAGCAATTGAAGAAGTTTCTCATCTCCAAATGAATTCTATGTAAAGTTCCAACTCATGATCTCAGAGGATGTTACTAATTGCTGTTGAGTTCAGTTTTAAGTAATTGAATTTACAACTTTAAATTAGGAAAAAATCAGGCTAGTAGGCAGCTGTACTCTCAGTTGAGGCATCACTGTTGATACTGTGACTTTGGGCAAGTCATTTTACATCCCTGATACTCACATGCTTAAAAATGAAGACCATTAAATCTGCTCCCCTTCTCTGAAGATTAAAGATAAAATGTTCACAAAGATTTTGTAATCTTAAAGGAAAGACTCTACAACATCCTTTCTAAATGCTGTTTTACTTGTTTGCATAAACATGATGATTACATTTTCAGTATTTGTGAGGACAATTTAAATTTATCTGTGAAGTCACTCATCAAATATCAAACAAACATTCATTAATCACCTACTGTGTGAAGAGCAGAATATGCCAGCAGCAGGCCTGCACAACCTGCAGCCTGCCAAAGGATTTCGGTGGGGGTGGGGGGCCCTGTGAAAATATAGAGGTTGCGCAGGCCAGTCCTACAGGGAATAAAAAATCTACATAAGAGGCCAACAATCCCTGCCTTCATGGTATCTATAGTGAGGTTGAGGTGTATGGAACATACCTAGATAACTGTAATACAAAATGACACATGTTACAAATGGAAGGGAAGGACAGAGGCATTTATATAGAGTGTCCCAGGCACTGGGCTAAATACTTTACAGACATTATCTCATTTTATCCTCATAACAACCCTGGGAGGTAGGTGCTGTTATTATACCCATTTTTACAGTTGAGAAAACTGAGGCAGACAGAGGTCTAAGTGACTTGTCCAGGGTCACATAGCTGGTAAGTATCTGAGGTCAGATCTGAACTCGGTTCTCCCTGACATCAGGCCCTGTACTCTATCCACTGTGCCACCTGTTTGCCTCTAAAGAGAGGTCAGAGGTAGAAGTAAAATGTCAAAGCATTAAAATCTCTGATTAATTAGGGTTAATCTGGGCCCAGCTGGCAAGTTTCAGGCAGAACCACAAAATCTATAGAAATTCCGGTGAAGACAATATACAAATTAGGCCAGTGCCTGTGAATAGAGTCATCTGTATATAATAGGTAATTTTTAATGTCCTAAAGGATGTTGTGTTGCTCATATAAACCACCCAAACCTGAAGCATTTTCAAACACAGACTTTAGTGCAGAAAACATAAAATCTCACTTCAAAATACATTTTCAACAAAGAAAATAAAGCAGTGAGTCCTGTGTAAGAGATGATGAAATACACTTACCTTCCTCTTAGTACATCTGTAGGGTACCTGAGAGGCTGTTGCTTAACTGTTTGTTTGGGGAGGGGGTGGTTTGTTACAAGGGACGGTTCAGTGAGGGGGGTGGTATGAAGAGGGAGAGACATGTTTATCTATAGATAGAGGTAGAAAGAAAAGTACAGGGGGGAGAGAGAGAGAAAGAGAGACAGACTATATATGTGTGTTTTAGTAATATGCCTGTGATAAAAGAAACACAGGGCATTTACAAAATGTCTTTCAGAGAATATTTACCATTCATCAAAGGTGCTAAAGTTCTGTGATTAAAAATCTAACGTCTCTTTATTTTATCCAGATAGAAGAGGGAAATAATTACCAATAGGCGTATAACCCATTTCCTAAGAGTGGAGAGAATCAACATCCAGATATTACCTGATTAGTCTGTATATCACTTAATCTGTTGGGATGGATCTGACTCCATTTCTTCATAAACTTTTAGCATCTATAGTGTCAAATTTGTATTCTTACTTCCTTGAGGAATATATTTCATAAATATGAATGATAATACATGGCATTACAGTATTATGAACATACAACTGATATATGGCATATTCATTCTTTACACCTTATAGTTATCATATATGCCCCCTGTCTATTTCAAAGCACTTGACATTTGCTTGTTCATAGTATACAGCTTTATTTCATTTTATTATTTGGGCAGAAAAATGAAGCATCCGTTGTAGAGAGGTGTCATTTATATCTTTCAGAGTCATATCTGATCTCTTCATGCTCAGGTAATCTTCAGAAGACTCGTTGCCTTAATATCTGATATCTTTGATTTTATCAGAAGTAACTTTTTCATTGTTTCCTAACCTGACATCTACCATTCCAGGATCCCCATCGCATATCTAACCACATAGAATAGCTAGAGAATAAATTCTTGTAATTGAAATCTATTTCTCTTTTGTCCTTCACCTTTTCTGTCAGATATAAGATGGAAAAACAAGTTCTGGGGGAAATCCATGGAAATCCTACCTGTAGGAACACTGAATGTGACACTTCCAAAGTAGGTTCCCTTTTTTCTAAAGAACAGTACTTTTAAACATTATTGGGGCCAAAGAGAACTTTCTTTTAATGTGGAACTTCTACTGATATTATTGTAGTATGAAAGACAGCATGGTGTAGTGGATGGGGAGTTGGTCAAGATATAGACAGAGTGAATTGGAGGTTTACTTAGAGGGAAGACACCAAGATTAAGAAGGACTGGGAAAGGCTTCTTGTACAAGGTGAGATTTTAGCTGAGACTTGAAGGAAGCCAGTGAAAACAGGAGTTGGAGAGGAAGAAGAAGAGTAGTTCAGGCACAGGGAACAGCCAGCCAGTGAAAATGCCCAGAGTAGGGAGGTTATGTTGTGTTCAAGACACAGCAAGGAGTTCAGTGTCACTCGATTATAGAGTATGTAGAGAGAAGTATGGTGTAAGACTACTGGAAAGATAGGCAGGGACCAGGTTATGAAGGAAGACAAAAATTCACATACTGGCTGTGTGACCCTGGGCAAATCATTTAACTTCTCACTGCTCTGAGGATCTTCAAAATTCTTAAGTTACATAAAAGGTTCCAACCTCCACTAGTAGAAGGACTTTCCTCATCTGGGAATTCCATATACAAATAAAATCATAGATACAGGCCCTATCCATGAAAAAAAAAAAACCCTTTGCAAAATCTTAAAGGGCTATATAAATGTTATTATTATGTAAATCTAAGCTGATTTTGAAGTGTCAATTTAATTCAAAAAAGCATTTATTAAGTGCTAATTATGTCCAAGATGCTATGGATACAAAAACACAAAATTATAGCAATGCCTGCTTTCAAGAGCTGGTCAAGTATATTATAATGCGGAGTCCTTCCATGGATGGGTTGGGGTCAATGGCTGCTCAGATCCATTCCAACCCTCAAATTCTGTGCTTCTGAGGTTTCATTAAACTCTAAGAAGATAACATGTTCATAGGTAAGAAATACAAAATAGATAGTGTAAACAGAAAATAATTTTGGACACAACATGGAGCATCCAGAAAAAACATGGTGCAGGAGGTCGAGTTGGGAAGACAGAATTTTAGGCACGGGGAAAAGCCTGAGCAAAGATACATAGATAAAAGTTGGGATGTCACAAACATGGAACAAATAGTACATAGGCCTGTATGACTGGAATGTGGAGCCTGTGAGTGGAGTGAATAATGTGAAATAATATGGATAAGTAGGAGCCAGATTGTGAAGGGCTTTAAATGCCAAAGAGAGAAGTATGCATTTGAATATAAAGGGAGCCACTGGAGATTTTTGAGCAAGGAAGTGACATTATCAGGTCTGTGCTTGAGAAATATTTGTTAATGACCTATGGGAACTTTGGAAATCCAAGGCTCTACAAGCACATGCATTGAACTTTCTATCCTAAGCAATTTGTGTTCCATGGTAAAGATGACCATATCCAAATTAACCAAAGAAGAGTTAATATGTACTGTGTAGCATTGAAATGTGTCCATTTCAGCCTACTATCAATCCCATTTCTCCAAGAATGTCCTGCTTTGGCCACCTTGTCCCTAAAAGCACTAGGGACAGTTCTGAGGAACTGTTCCTTATTTTGGAAGTCAGCCTAGCGAAACCAGGCTGCTTCCACAGATGCCTGTCAGCACTACCTCTTCTAGTGACTCTGAATAATTCATTTGCATAGTTTTGCACTCTCTCTCTCCTCCCCTTCATTATTTCTACCTTCTCCACTGTGCATGTCATTTATTTGTATGAGAGACAAGATAACGTAGTATGCATAGGGCCAGTGTCAAAATCAGGACATCCTGGCTTCCAATTTTGCACCTGACATATACTAATTGTGTCACTATGGGTAAGTCACTTAACCTCTCAGTTGTTCAGACTCTGAGTTACACATGCATTACCAGTGTCCATCAAGGAGGGAATTTCCACACCAGTGTAATCACACATACATGTATGTGTGTACAAGTATATGTATATTTATGTATGTGGGCATTTATATAGTTAACTGTAGATGTATAAATAGAAAACTTTTATATATATAAATATACATATGTATGTGTCTACATAGCTAACTATAGATAAAAATTCATGTGTGTGTATATATATATACTCATATGTACATATGTCTATGTAGCTAATTTTATACATTGAAATAGAAATACTTTGTATAGATGTAAATATATAAAGCAAGAGTGTGTAATATAGTATATGGTGGTGCATAGCCTATGCATTGGTGTATTGTGTGCATTAGACTATACCAATTCATTTATTTTAATTTGGAATTGTTGATTTTTTAACTAGATTATGTAAATGTATGCAAATTCATGTGTGAGATGAATTCAAAGAGCTATGAAAACATATTTCCACATATATTTCTTGGGAAAAATGCTGATAACCTTACATTAGTCCACTGAATTTGTAACAGCTTTGTGGAATTATCTGGGAAAGGCCATTAATTCTTTCCAAATAATCACTCTTATCTCATGTATTTATGGGTCAGGATCAGAAACTTAGAATCTGCTATCAGAAAAATCACTGACCACTTAAAAACCTCCAAGGAGGTAGCAAGAATTAAAATAAAGGGACAGGAGCTTTGGATGACTAGTTTTAGGTTTACCTTCAGTGCATAAGTAGAGATGTCTGTGCATTTCATTGTTTTAGTAGTAACACACTCTCTCTCTAGGTATGGAGATTACTACGTATGGAACAAAGTCACGACATGCATCCATAACATCCTCAGTGGGAGGAGATGGATAGAGCATTATGGAGAAATCACTATTAGAAATACAAAGAGCAGTATTTGTATCTGTAAACTCACATTTATCAAGGTAAATAATATGGTCAAGGAAAATAAAATATGTCCTAAGGGAAGAGACAGAACATTTAATACTAAGAAACAGCAAGCTCAAATGTTTTGACTAGGTTGAATTGTTTTTAAAAATCGTCTTTGCATGTACTTATTTTCCCCTAGTATTCATTTTTAGCTGATCATATTTATGATAATGAAGTTTATGAAGTTGTTATCAGCTTCTAAGGACACTTAAATGCAGCAATAAAGTACATGCTAGTTGCCACTATCTTGCTATCAGTTTATCCCAACTATTATGACCCACATGGAAAACTGATCAACAGAAAAATAGACCTTTGGCCTCAGGAAGGTAAGTTATTAAAATGACAAATGCATGAGGTACCCAAATACTCACAAAGGCATTCTTCCCTTCTTTCTCTGAATTGGAAATACTGGTTGGGATGCCACAGTTACATGTTGTATTTCTGTATGAGTAGACTAAAAACACTAGCCTGATACAAAGAATATGCCTTTCATTTATTTCAACATTTTGAAATTATTGGGCTGATTCCAATATGGCACACAAATGCCGGCTTAATTTTAGGTCATGTTTTTCTCAGTCCCTTGCCCCAAGCTCTAAATGAGGGTTTCCTTTCATTTTATGTACCTTTTCTTTATCTTAAAATAACTCTTTCTGAAATAACTACTTATTCTCCTGTTTGGTGGGGGACCCAGAGCTAAAGAACAAGGCTATGTTTTAACTTAGTAGTGTTAACTGACACTTTGCAAATAGAAACTCTATCAATCCAGAAGTATTTATTAAGCACCTTCTGTGTGCTAAACACTGTGCTGGGCTCTAGCAATACAAAAACAAGGGAAACAGTTCCTGCTTTCAAGGACCTGACATTTGAATGAGGAAGACAGCACCTTACACATAAAAATAGCCTTGGATGGGAAGGCAGGAGCAGCTCTAGGGAACAGAAAAGTTCTCCTGCTGAAAGTATCACTTGAATTGAGGCATAGGGGAAACTAAAGACTCTAGGAGTGGCAGATGAGGAGGAAAAGCATTCCAGGTATGGGGATGACCAATTCAAAGGCCCAAATTGTTAGATTTTAAAGGGACCTTGAGCTCAGTTCTCTCACTTTATGGTGGAGACAGCTAAGGCCCAAAAATATAGATGATTTATCTTTTAAGATCACATGAGAAGTTAGTGGCATAATCCAATTATCTTGACTCCTAATCCTTTGTTTTTGTTTTTTTATTATGTGAATGGGTGTGCACACTTGGTATGTCTTAAATAGAGGGATTATTATTACTAATACAATTCAGGTATTTACCAAAATACTTTGAAAATGGCTTTTGGATCCATTTCTCCTTTTTATGTTCCAAATACTGAAATTAGCTTAAGTTACTAAATATAGAGGAAGTATTTGACCATAAGGAATAATTAATTGCTCATTAACATATATCTTAATTTCTGTAAGATAGGAACTATATCATTTGTTTAATAACCTTATCCTACCTAAAGGATGATCAATAAATTGTGATTGAATAGGTAAAATAACATGTTGCACCAATTGGAACCTAGGTTATTGTCCTACCTTTGCCACTGGCCAACTGGATGGTCATGGACAGTTCAATTAAGCACCTACTATATACCAGGTACTATCTAGGTTCTAGAGATTTTAAGACAAATTAAAAGAGTACCTACCCTCAAAGAGCTTAAATTTTACTGGGCAAGTCATACCTCTTTAATTCCCAATTTCCTTAATTGACAGCCTCCCTGAACCTCATTTTCCTCATCTACTAAATGAAATGGTTAAACTAGATAACCTTGAAGTCCTTTCTAGCTCTATCATGAATCCTAAAATAGGGGAGAGTATATTAGAAGTTCTCCAAGGCTTTTCTAGCTCCAAAATTCTATTCTATTCTAGAATGAAGCCATGTTCAAGTGTTTAGAAAAAATATATTAAGAACTAGTGTTAAACTGTGTATTTGGCTAATGGCTTACCTCTTTTCTCCTTCACATTCCAATTCATCAAACATTTGGAATGAACTGTGTAATGATGCATCAAGCATTTCTTTATAATCTCTTGAAATGGTCTAGGATTTGAGTTTTTCAGCTAAGTAAATTTCTTTAGCTTTTGTTAGAATGGGATGTTTTTTGGTAAAGGCTTTCAACAGAGCCTTCTGGCTTTATCGCTGTATAATGAAACTAGCACAATGACAAATTGAGAGGGAGTTGTTGTTATTTCTAGGTAAATTATTGGAATTCTAATGTAAATGAAGTCCAAGGGGTTGTCATGGATCAGGAAGGAAAGGTGGTTCACCGTCTCTTTGGAAAGTGGCATGAAGGATTATACTGTGGCGTACCACCATCAGCAAAGTGCATATGGAGGCCAGGTGAGACCTTCCCGTGTATACTCATTTGCATAGTACCAAAAGGAGAGGTCAAGAATTCTACTTTAATAATAAAATATAATTTAATGAAATAATGTTGTCACATGACAAATATACTTCCCCTTAACTATTTTCTCTGTTAATGGAGAGGTCTAAAAATGTATCTAATCAAAAGTAAATGCAGTTACATATTTAGGTAACTTTTGTAAGTTTTTATAGTAACAACAACTCACATTTACTTGGTGTTTCCTCACAGCAAACTCTGTGAAATAGTGAGTGCAAATATGAGGGTGCCAGACTTGGAATCTGATAGAACTGTGTTTGAATCCCACCTTCAACACTTACTAGCTGTGTGATTTGGAGCAAGTCGCTTAATTTTTCTGAGCCTCAGTTTCTTCATCTGTAATAAGAGGATGATAATATCTATGTTCCCTCATAGGGTTGTTGTGGGGCTTGAAAATCAAATGAGACAGTGTCTGAAAAGTGGTCAGCAAACCTCAAAGTTCTTGATAAATGGCAGAGATTACTATTCCCATTTTATACATGGGGATAGTAAAGAGTATAGAAGTTAAGAGGCTACCCAGCTTCCTGTTGTTAACAGTTACTGATATTTACAGACCTGTTAGTTTTTTGTGAGACACTTGTATTATCTAATTTAATCCTCAGAACAATCTTGAGAGATAAGTTCTATAGCAATTATTCTTTCCGTTTTGCAGATGAGGGAACTGAGGCTTTGAGATATGAAATGAGTTATCCATGGCCATGGGGCTAGTTAATGTCAGCTATAGGGTATGGACCTGGGTCTCCCATGACTCCAGCTCTCACACATTTCCCCTACTTCGGACTGCCCTGTTTTTTTATTGTCGCTATCAATCCCTAGAAATCTTTACCATCTCTTAATTCTGATAGGTTTAGAGACATCAAAGTAGGGGTTTGGTTGGCTACTACATTGCTCCCTAGCCTATACTAGGACAATAATAATCTTGACTAGAAGCATTTAGGATGGGGGTCAACAACAGGATAAAATGTGGGTGAACCAGTTATTAGGATTTAAGAGAGGGGAGAAAGGAAGGGGGAGGGAAGGCAAATGCAGTGGAACCTAACACAGGACCAAAATGGCCCAGGAAATTATTATGTAATTGGAAGTCCTTGATACATTAGGATATAAATTATTTTCTGTTGTGAATTTAGCTACTTATTTCTGAATTCTAGCTGAAAACACCTAATAATTATACCAAAGGCTTATTTTAGTCACATGAAAAATACATTTTTCTCTATTACTGAGTGCTTCCAGTAAATCATAATAATACTTATTAACTTAGATTTGCATAACATTTTAAGTTCTTTAAGGGAGCTTTACAAATTGTTCAGCAGAAGTAGTCTTGTAAATTCCAAGCCTTTGTAGATTTTGGAAGTGATGAATTTTATAGTATATTAGTGCCCAAATAAATGGGATACAGGGGAAGGAGTGAAAGGGAAGGAGAAAGTGGGGAGAGCGAAGAAGTTTTTAGATCTAATGGAGAAATCCTAAATTTTCTTAAGCCAAACACACAAATAATAAAAATAGTAATAATTGCCCACATTTATTTAACAAGTTTACAAACTGATTTCCTCATTACACCTCTGTAAAATAGTAAAAGTACAAGGGAAAGAGACTACTAGAGCAGAATGTTGTAGGTATTGTCAGAGTTGGTCACTGTGTTGGGTGTTCCTACTTTACTTCTTTTCTTTCTTACAAGAATAGATTTAATCCAGAGGAATAGGATAGTTCGAGAAATTATACACACACACACACACACACACACCACCACCACCACCACCACCACCACCAAAAAACCCAACAAAACTTTAAAAAAAAAATCTGTTATCCCTAAATTGTAAATGAAGGTCTGACTATATCCAACTTTCCTCTCCTTCTCTAACAAAAGTTCTAAAATGGGATCGTGATCTTTTTCTAGTGGTTCTAACCTTTTCTACCTAGACAACTAGTTTTTTCCTTGTTGGTAAGAACCAAGTCCTAAATAGATATTACCTTCACTGATTCATCTGCATTTTGAAAGATGAACTGATCATTTTAAGCCAGATGGAGCTATTCTTAGCTATTCCACTGGGGGTACAGAGAAAGTTCCAGTAGATATCCACATAATTGAAGTAACAGATGACCGTGTCCATATCAGGCTTATGTTTGGTTTCCTAATCCTTGTCCATTTTCTCGGTCAAGGTGGTCACTAATAAACTCTGGTATCAAAATCCCTTCTGTTTTTAACTCTGTTACTCTTCAACCAAATACTTTCCACCCTGTTTCTTTTTCCCTGTCATTCCTGGGTGGTCTTGAATGAATATATATCTTCTTGATAAATAATGATACTCTGTCCCCTAAAAGGGATTGAAAAGTGAGATGAAAAAGTGGAAGCAGTGAATATACATTATTTAGATATAGAATGTAGCTAGAATTTTCAGGGAGTTTGGCTATGAAAAGGAGGAGAGACATTAGATCATACTTGAGTGGATGACAAGGTCAAATGAAGGTTAGGGAAGATATGAGCACGTTAGATTGGAAATTAGAAAGAGGATAATTGAAGAGACAGCCTCTAACAGAAGATGGGAAGGAATGATATCAAGAGGAAAAATAGAAGAGTTTGGCCTTGGAAGGACACAGACCATCTTTTCCTCTCACACTGGAACAGATGATTAGAGTAGATGATACTGTTGAAGGGTTTTGAGATATAGAGAAGAGAAGAAAAGAGACCTTACCATGAATGGCCTCAGTCTTTTGTTTGTTTTTTTGTATAGTATGAGGAAAATAAGGCTATTCTAGAAGGGAGTGGTGTAGGTGATTTGAGTCAAGAAAAGATCTGAAACATTCTGTGGAGAGTATGACAAGGAGTGAACCGGGGAAGAATAAAAAGGTTGCTGTGCTCCTCAGCTGGAAATAAGTAATAAAACTATAGTGGTAGTCCTAGTGAGCACAGCTGTGTGACTTCCACTGGCAGGCAGCATGCAGTTAGAGAAGGCATTCTCTTATTGATTATATAGCAATCAAATTAATAATTTACTGAAAGATTTTACCCAGTAAACTTCAGAATAGGTTTTTTTCTTCCTTCCTCACCCTAAGCTTCCATTGATTGACATTTCTAGCATGTGATCAAAGTTAATTTAGCTTCATGCAAATTTGCTCCTTTTTGTGGTTTAATTTTTAAAATATGACTAAAATATATGTTACTCTAAAACCTTTATCATATATTTTGGTTTTATAAAATGAGAGGTGGTAGAACATAGTTGATAGAGTGCTAGACTTAGAATTAACAATGCTCATGTCTCATTCACTTATTTTTGGCATAATCATTGGAAGGAAGGAAGAAAACAAGTGTTTATTAAGTGTCAACTATGTGCTAGGGATTATGCTAGGCACTTTGCAAATATTTTATCATTTAACCCTCACAGTAACTCTGGGAGATACATGTTATTGTGTGCCAGTTTTACAGTTATGGAAACTGAGGCAGACAGGTTAAATGACTTGCTCAAGATCACACAACTATTAAGTGTATGAGGCTGGATTTGAATTTCCATCTTCTTGACTCTAGGTGCAGTGTTCTAATCACCTAACTGTGTAGGGGAAGTCACTTAATCTCCCAAAGTCTCAGTTTCCCATCTATAAAATGGAAATAATGCTAGCACATACCCCACAGGGTTGTGGTGAGAATCAAATGAGATAATACATATAAAATGCTTCATAATCCTTCAGGAACTATATAAATTTAAGCTCTTATGATAAAAGGTATTTGCATTTCAAGAATGCAGCAAAAATCATGCTGCTCTAATTGACACTCAGTGCTAATTTACCCTAAGTCATTTCATCTCTAGTAATAGATAGTTCTGTTACATTTAATTACTATAAACAGCTTCATTATTCTTGTAGAATCTGAATAACTCAATTGTATAGTGCTGATATCAAGTACCAGTAAAAAAAAATAATGAATCTGTGTTTGTTACTTATTTTGTCACAGTGGATCCATAACTTTATGGGTTTGCTTACCCATTTGAGTAATTTTGAAATTGACAGTGGAGTTTCCCAAGAGTCATTAGTAAGCTTTACGTTTCCTGTTGGTAAAGTAGTTAGTGGTTAAAGTGTCAACACAAAGCTATTACAAATTGCCATGTTTTTTGCTTCTCCATTACACTGCCAAGCAAGCCTTTTTTTTATAAAGCTAATTATGTTGGCATTTTTTTTTGTAAACACATGGAATTTTAAAAGAAACATGATGAAATTGTTTAGCCAGTGTGTTCTAAAATGGTATATGAGGAAATCTAGATTTTTGTCAGTCTACTAATAATTGATTTAAAAAATTTTAACTTTGTGATAATCACTATGAAAAATAAGAGTTCCCTGAGTGGATTTTAAGAAACTCACAGTCTCACATGTCTTAACTGAATTAATCGCTAAGCTTAGTGTCCAGAATAAGGTCTGTCAAGTCAAGTTAACAAGCATTTATTAAGCACATGCAACATATTAGCCCCTGTGTCTAACTACTGGGAATACAAAGTCAAAAAGAGTTCCTGCCCTCAAGGAGCTCAGTCCAATGGGGGAAACAATATGCAAACAACCAAGTCCATACAAGATATAGAGATAATCAAATCAGGAAAGCCCTAACATTGAAGGGGACTCACATTTAACCTGGATTAGACTACACTGGAGTTTGGTGTTTAGTTCTGAGTACCACATTTCTTTCTTTTTTTTTTCCAACATTCACTTGTATAAGATTTTGAGTTTTAAATTTTCTCCCCCTCCCTCCTCATCAAACTTCCCAAGACAGTGTGCAATCTGATATAGGCTCTACATATACATCCATATTAAATATATTTTCACATTAGTCATGCTATGAAGAAGAATTAGAACCAAGGGGAGGAACCACAAGAAAGAAGGAACAAAACAAAACAAAAATAACTGAAAAAGAGAGCAAATAGTATGCTTTTATCTGCATTCAGACTCCACAGTTCTTTCTCTGAATGTAGATAGCATTTTCCATCATGAGTCTTTTGGAGTTGTCTTAGCTCCTTGTATTGCTGAGAAGAGCTAAGTCTATCAAAGTTAAGTCATCACACAATGTGTATGTTACTATGTACAATGTTCTGCTGGTTCTGCTCACTTCACTCAGCATCAGTTCGTGCAAGTCTTTCCAAGTTTTTCTGAAGTCTGTCTGCTCATCATTTCTTTTTTTCTAATTAATTTATTCTTAGTTTTCAACAATCACTTCCATAAGGTTTTGAGTTTTAAATTTTCTCCCTCCCCCTCTGCCTCCCCAAGACAGCGTGCAATCTGATATAGGCTCTACATGTACATTCCTATTAAATATATTTTCACATTAGTCACGTTGTAAAGAAAAATTAGAACCAATAGAAAGAACCACAAAAAAGAAGGAACAAAACAAAACAGAAGAAAAAAAAGAGCAAATAGTGTGTTTCAATCTGCATTCAAACTCCATAGTTCTTTCTCTGGATGTGGATAGCATTTTCCATCATGAGTCTTTTGGAGATGTCTTAGATCCTTGCATTGCTGAGAAGGGCTGAGTCTATCAAACTTAGTCATCTCACAATGTGGCTGTTACTGTGTTCAACATTCTCCTGGTTCTGCTCACTTCACTCAACATCAGTCCATACAATTATTTCCAGGTTTTTCTGAAGTCTGCCTGTTCATCATTTCTTATAGCATAATAATATTCCATTACATTCATATGCCACAACTTCTTTAGCCTTTCCCCAATTGATGGGCATCTCCTCAATTTCCAATTCTTGGCCAGCACAGAAAGAGCTGCAATAAATATTTTTGTACATGTGGGTCCTTTTCCCATTTTTATGATCTCTTTGGGATACAGCCCTAGAAGTGCTATTGCTGGGTCAAAGGGTATGCACATTTTTGTAGCCATTTGCACATAGTTCCAAACTGCTCTCCAGAATGGCTGGATCATTTCACAACTCCATCAACAATGCATTAGTGTTCCAATTTTTCCACATCTTCAACATTTATCATTTTCTTGTTTTGTCATGTTAGCCAATCTGATAGGTGTGATGTGGTACTGGGTACCATATTTTAGGAAGGACATTGATGAACTGGAGTTTATCCTAAGCAATACTAATAAAATAGTGAGGGGACTGAAAATTATTTTATATAAGGATTAGTTGAAGGTAGGGGATATTTGACCTGGAGAAGGAAAGATTTAGGAAGACCATGATAGCTGAATTTAATTATTTGAAAAGCTCCCCTGTGAAAGAGGAATTCAGCATATTCCACTTGCTTCCAAAGAACAGAAGAAGGAACAAAGGATAGAAGTTATAGAGACACATATTTAGTCTCTATGTATGGAAAAATTAATGGTATAGAAATGAAATTGGCTGAGTTGGGGTGCTAGTGGGACTCCAAACACTGGAGGTCTTCAGAGGCTGCTTATCCCTTATTGAGGAAGTTCAAACATAGGATCCAGTCTCTTCCAACTCAGTGATGTCAATCTAATATGTTCATGGTTATATGAAGAGGCCACGTTAGTCAGTAGCAACTGTTTACAGTAATGAATCACATGGGCACCTTAATTTTTTTTGTTTGAGTTTTATTCCTTAATGTATGTCAGCAATATTTTATTTTATTTTATTTCTTTCAGGTTCCATGCCAACTAATTATGAACTCTACTATGGCTTTACAAGGTTTGCTATTGAACTCAATGAATTAGATCCTGTCCTGAAAGAGCTTCTTCCTCCAACAGATGCTCGATTCCGGCCTGATCAAAGGTAAGAGTTTAAAAATTTTTAAATGCATTGCAGGATCTCCAGAGGCTACCAAACCATTCTCTCCCCTTGACTGATTTCAGCAAATGTGTTTAAATACTTCCTTATATGCAAGACAGTACGTAAACTAATCAAAACAGAATGTTCTCTGTTGTAATGTACTAAATTTCTGGTTTATCTAACTTGCAAAAATATCCACCGGAGCTTCCTTGCTTCTCTTATTTTGTTTGTTTTTGTATTTTTTTAATCATAAGAAAAAATAAACAAAGAGAGAAGTACAGTAAAATGGAAAGGACCTGGAATTTGGAGTGACAGAATCAGAGAAAGGACATCAAATCTAAATCCATCAAAAGTTCCCCTCTATCACGTGCCTGATAAATAGTCACTCAGCCTTTCCTAAAGACCTAACATGAGGGAGAAGCCAGGAACTCTGCAGGCATTTCATTGCACTTTGGGATGGTGCTAATTGTTCTTCTGCCTTTAGCAGAACAACAGTATTCCACCTCTAAATACTTGAAGGTGGTTCCTTTCTCCAAATTATACATGCCTAGTTTCCATAACTAATGTCCATATGAAGTGACCTCAGGGCTCTTCTGTGTGTTGATTGCCTTCCTCTGAGTTACACTCCAATTTAACAATGTCCTTCATACAACGTAGTACCCAAGACTAAAGAGAGTACTGCAGAAGCAGCCTGATCAGGGCATAGTAGTGCAGGACAGTCACCTCTGCTATCCTAATCAGTCTTAATACAGCCTAAGATCATGTTTGCACTTTTGACTGCTATCCCACGCTGACTCATATCAAGCTTGCAATCACTAAGATCATCAGATCTTTTTTCTGTTGAGTCATTGGTTGATTAAACCCTCCCCCCTTATAGTATCCTTGTGAAGTTGAGGTTTTTGAACCCAAATCTAAGAGTTGATTAAATATTAAATATTATCTTGTTAGATTCAGTTCAGTGGTCTAGCTCGTCAGGATCTTTTTGGATGCTGACTCTGTCATCCAGTGATTAACTATCCCTCCCAGCTTTGTGTCTTCTGTAAATTTGGTAAGCATGGCATCTATTCCTTTATCCAAGTCACTGATTCATATGTGCAGCAGCCTAGTACCAAGGATAGATCCGTGTGCTACTCCACTAGGAATTGACATCCCAGTTCACTAATTCAATCAGTTCTGCATCCACCAAACTGTATTATGGTCTACTTTATGTATTTCCAACTTATCCTTAAGAAAAACATCAGAAACTCTGTCAAATGCTTTGCTAAACTTTAGGTAAACTATATCTACACCATCCCCTTATCTACCAATCTAGTAACTTTGTTTAAAAAAGGGAAAGGGGGGAATTACATCATTCTAACATAACCTGTTCTTGATGAAGCCAAGAATTGAGTAACTCCTTATGATCACTGCTTCCTTTTCTATATGTTCACTAACCATCTTTTCAATACTATGTTAGAGAATTTTACTATGAACTGAAGGCAAGCTTACTGTCCAATAATTTGTAGGTTCTCTTCCTCCTTCCCCTCCTCCTCTTCTTTCTGTTTTGAAAATCATGACCTTGCCCTTCCCCAATTCTTCAGCACCTCTTTCATTTTTCATCATATTTCCATTATTATTCACAGTGGCTCACACATTATATCTAAAGATTCTGTAGATTCTAGGTTGGGGTTCATCCGGGCCTGATGACTTGAACTCTTCAAAGATAAACACCCTTTTCCAGCCTCAGACACATACTAGCTGGGTAACTCTGGGCAAGCCACTTAACCCACTGTTTGCCTCAGTTTCCTTATCAGTAAAATAGGGGTAATAATAGTACCTACCTCCCTCCCTGGGTTGTTGTAAGAATCAAATGAGATAACAATCAAAAAGTGCTTAGCATAGTACCTGGCAGATAGTAAGTGCTATATAAATGATAGCTATTATTATCGCCATACTTATCTTGGTTATCAAATTCCCTATTAGCTGCTTTTCTTTAGTCCCTTCTAGTCCAAATGACATTCTCCTTGGTAGAAAAATGGAAGCAAAATAAAGTTAATCGGCTCTGCCTGTCCTCCTATAGTCACATTCATATTACTCAAATGAGCAGTACTACTTATCCCTTATTAATCATTCTCTTTTTACCAATATAGCTTTAAAAAAAAAAAAAAGACCAAACCCCTTCTGTGGTCATTAGCTTTTATCATGACCTCAGTTAATTGTAAGTTTTAATACTCCAGCCACTATCCTTTGAGGACTGTACCAGTTTTATTCTCTACTACCTGCCCTTCTGTCCATTTTCTATACATGTATTTTTAATATCAAAGTTGAGTGATGAGTTCCCTGGGCAGCCACATCAATATCTTTAAACAGTTTGGTGGCCCGGTGGACAGAATGGTGGGCCTGGAGTCACAAAAGCCATGAGTTCAAATCCAACCCCAGACACTAATTAGCTGTGTGACCCTTGGCCAGTCATTTATATGCTTGTTTTCTTCCTACCTTTCTTTTCTTCCTCATGAAAATTGTTTCTTCAGAATATCATTTGTAAGAGCTTCTCATTCATCCACGTCTAATTTCCCCTTTAGAGTCTTAGCACATGTGATCCTACGATCCTTTCTCTGAACCCTTTGAAATCTATTCTCCCCTAATCTAGTGAGTGTTAATCTTTTCCCTGCTTCCCTCTCCTTCTCTGTCTCAAATTTGAAGATATTCAAGTCACTTCCTCATTAAGTTCCCATCATTTCCACCTCTGTTGCCATTTCTTCCTTGTCACTGAGAACTAGCTCTAAAACAGAAAGTCCTCCCTCTCAATAGTGTCTTCATTACTTGAAGGATGAAATTGTTATCAAGTCAGTTCAAGAAATAATTAACTGTTTTACTTTTTGTAGAGAAAGTGCTCTGACTAACCAAAGTCTCCCTTCTCCACTATATCATTTTTGTTCTTGAGTCATTTTTCAGTCATGTCTGACTCTTCAGGACCCATTTGGGATTTTCTTGGCAGAGATACTGAATGGTTTGCCATTTCCTTCTCCAGCTCATTTTGCAGATGAAGAACTGAGGCAAACAGGGTTAAGTGACTTGTCCAACATCACACAGCTATTGTCTGAGGCTGAGTTTGAACTCAGGAAGAGTTTCTATCCACTGTACAGCCTAGCTACCCTTACATATTTGTTATTTAGTCATTTTTCAGTCATATTCAACTCTTTGAGAACCCTTTTGGGGCTTTGTTGGCAAAGACACTGGAGTGATTTGTCATTTCCTTCTCCAGCTCATTTTACAGATGAGGAAACTGTGGCAAACAGCATTAAGTGACTTGCCATAGGTCACATAGCTACCATATCATGCATCCATGCAATGCTTATAATTTATTTTCCAAATGCCTCATTTATGTTCTTGCTCCTCCCCCAGTGATCAGAAGTGTATACACTGCTGACAATACTGCTTGTTTTTGCTTCTATTCATCTTTGCTCAAATGTTCATGCCCAAATGTTCTCCACCATGATTACCATCTTTTTTTTTTCTGTATTTCCTCACATGAATATATCTCAATACCTATGCTACTCTGCACCTCTTTTATCTATGCCATTCCTTTTGAGTAAAAGTGTATCCTTCCCCAGGCATGTTCCTCATCATGAGTCTCAGACCATCGTATCTCAGTGATCCCTTTAATTTCAAATTTGCCTCTTTGTGTTAGGCTTTCTCCTTCCCCTTACTTGTCACCTATGTTTTGTGCACCTGTATATAGATTCTTGAAGCAATGGTTTCACTACTTGCTTGTTTCTTCACTCATGTGAATTTTTGGGTATGCCATGGCTATTGTCCCTATTTTACAGCTAACTCTTTATAGCTTAGTGGCTATAAAAAGGCAATTTTCTTCCTCCCCATTCTCTTTTGATGTAAACCCATTTAATTGGATTTTCAAGACTCCTGGAAAATGCATTTGCAACAGCTTGGGTTGGTGCCATCCCTAGTCAGGAGCCTGTCATTCTGATATGTGAAGCTCTAGTACAGAAATCTCAATCCCATCAACAGACACCATCTTTACAGCTCTACTCAAATCTTCCTTTCTTTTCTGAAGAACTTGCCTTCAATCAGCTGCAGCAATTAAACCACTGGGTGCCACTAATGTCTTTGTTTTCTTGGAGGAGGTTTCATAATACTTGACCATTCCTTCTAGATTCCTTCAGGCAAGGTCATTTGCTGAATTAATTGCTTCCCTAAGCCTGATATCAACATTTATCAGTAACTTCCTTTACAAAATACCATATTATGTACTTATCCTTTGTCCTCATTTTTGACATTTTAACATCTCCATTAGAAGTTTTATTCATTTTCTCAATTTTGTGCCTGTATTTTATTTCATTTATTCATATATTTATGAATATATTCCTCATTTATTCATATATACTTTGCCTTATTTTGCCCAACATTCTGTAATTTAAAAAATTCTCTCATCGAGACTTTTTATCACATTTCCTGATACCCTTTCTTTTTCACAGGACTTACTCTTTTTCCATATATTCTGAATGGAGGAAAAAGTGTCCCAGCTTCTATCAATTCTTTTTTTTTTTCACATAAGTGTAATTCAGAATAAAAGGGTTGCAATAGGATTTCTTTACAATGATAACCTTAAACCTCTATCAATGGGTAGAAGATTGTCATCCTTTTTTTTTAAATCACCAATTCTATGTTGTTCCTTATTAATCCACTATAGTGTCTAAAAACCTTTGGCAGTCATCCAAATCTTCACTTTGTCACGGAAATATCTCCTGATGCACTTTAAGCTCATTTCCTCTTAGTCAGGCCTCAGTGGAGATGGTGAACAGCTGGCTATCTTGCCCTATAATGGCACTTGTGGATGCACAGCACAACCTCATGTATAACAAGTGCACTTTGATAGAACAAAGGGAAGACTGCCTTTTGACTTTGTATCCTCCAAAAATATTCACATGAGATCATTTTTTAAAAACATTTCTTAACAGAGTTATTTTTTCTTTATTTTTTTCCATTAGGCAAGCTAAATTTCCCACCTTTTTTTAAGTTCTAGAATCCGAAAACAGCCTGTTAAAGGCCAAATCATTCCTGATTCCTACCCTTAATGTGATTAAGGTGGATTTTGCATTTCATAGTAGAAGTGTTCCTGGAAAATTATGGGAAAGTCCAATAGCGAGAAGGCAAATCATCTGATGCCATGACCTTCAGATAATTAGCCAAACTTATTTTACTTTGAGATAATTTATGTTTATTTCTAATTAACTTTTAATTGGCTTTAGGGCTTTTTTTTCCCTCACTTCCATTAAATTGATCCAAAAACAATTACAAGTGCACAGGGAAACTGGTTATCCAAAGAAACATTGCAGTGATTATTTTTGTGAAGCAAGACTATATTTGTAGTATAAATAATTGTCTACTAATTTATCTTGTTTAGATTTTTATGTGGGTGAAATGACCCTACTTAATTATTGGAGGAGGGGAAGAATAGATTGATAATTTAATTACTCATTTACTAGTTAAGAAAGATTATAGGATGATGTATTTAGAGTTATATGGGACTTCAGGTCATCTAGTCCAACCACCCCAAGGTCACACAGGTAGTGTCAAAGGTAGGATTTGAACCCAGATCCTCCAACACCAAATTTAATCTTCATTTTACTCTTCTACATTACTCTTTCCTGGTCTCAGGTAGAACAAGGATAGAGAAGGAAAAATTTTAGTGGGTAGGAGGAAGACTCATCATCCTGAGTTCAAATCTGGCTTCAGACACAGTTGTGTGACCCTGGGCAAGTCACTTAACCCTGTTTGCCTCTGTTCTTTATCTATAAAATAAGATGGAGAAGGATATGGCAAACCACTCCAGTATCTTTACCAAGAACACCCCAAATGGGGTCATGAAGAGTCAGACACAACTGAAAAATGACTGAACAACAATAACAAAGGGTATGATAATAAATTAAAATACTGCAATGTTTTCTACTCGTAGTAACCAGGATATCTACTTTTGTGGTATGGATTAAATTATTTTACTCCTACCTAATGTGATATATCTTCTGTAAGCTGAACTATTCTGTGCTTAGGTTTTTGGAGGAAGGAAATTTAGAAGCAGCAGCTGCTGAGAAGCAAAGAGTAGAAGAGCTCCAAAGATCCAGAAGGCGATACATGGAAGAAAATCACCTGGAACATATACCAAAATTTTTTAAGTAAGTCAGTCCATTTCTATAACTAGCTTCTTATATTTTCTTATATTTTTCTTATATTTTTATATCTTCTTATATTTTTAAGGGGAAAAAAGTGTTATCATCAAAGATAACTGCTAGTGAATAAAAATAAGAACACTATGGTAATAGGAGAATGTAAAGAGGCAAAGGAATGGATTCCATTAAGAGAGTGAATGTTGCTTTCTGCTCAGGAAGCATGGAGGAAGAAGATTTCATGAATACTTTGGGCTCACTAATCCTGAAAAAGCCAGTCTTATTCTGTCCTCCTTCTTTACTCTGCCTATGGAAGATGCTGATGTCTTCCTTGCAAAGCCAAGGAAAATGAGATGTTACCAGGACGTCTTGTTTAGTGATCAGAGATTCTGTAGAGAAAGTATCACCCTTCACCCATTCTTGCCAAGAAATTTGTAACAAGAGAAAGGCACTTGATATTTGAATTATGAATATGTAGCCCATTTCACTTTTAGAACCATTCAGAAGTGGAATGGGCTGCCTACTAGGCAGGGGATTTCCCCTATATTGGAGGTCTTCAAGGAAAGGCTGAATGATCACTTGTCTTTGCTTATAATGGGTTTTCTTGTTCATGTGACAATTGGACTAGATGGCCCTTTGAATTCCAATGTTAATGGATTTTGTGAATACCTGTCTTTGAAATCCATTGCGTTGTGATGCCAATGATTATTAAACAATGATAGGATGATCATTACTACTAGGCTTCTCTGTTTGTCACATAAATTGACAATTGTTATATGTCCTTTTCAAATCACTGTAGATACAGTAATTAATCTGAAGGGTCAAAGACCTTGCCTCACACTACACCATGTAGACATTAGAGCTGTTATTTCATGGCTATTTGCTTTAAAACATCTCAACCTCTAATGGATGTGTTCAAAGTTCCTCATTCTTTATAGATGTGTTTTTCAATTACAATAATAATAATACTAACCATTTATATTTGCATAAAAGTCTTTTTGCTAAAGCCTTTTTCTCACCTACATCCCCTGATGTAGTTGATATGACTGTTCTCCTGCCTGGTATTCAAATGAGAAAACTGAGATTCAAGAAATTAAGTGATTTGAATAAGATTACACTACTCCTACATGGGAGATCTGGGATTCACATTTAGGTCCTCTGATGTCATGACCAGCTCTCTTACCCCTCAGTTTCCTTATCAGCAAAGTGAGGGAATTGGGTTCAGTGCACTCTAACATCCTTCTAGTTCTAAATAAATAATAATTTTATTCTAATTTTAAATTCTGTGATCCTCTTTATTTGAAATATTCAATAACTAAAGAAAAACATTTGACAACAGTGCCTACCACATGGTAGACACTTAAAAATGTTGGCTGGTTGATTGTGTTATCAGTATTAGGAAGTTTTTAAAAACTCTCTTTGAGGCATTAGATACCAAATCAAATTTAAATCACATTTTCCTTTTATTTTGATTCCATTCTTATTAGACTTAAACTGATACTCCCTCCCCACTACTCCTTTCTCTGAACCTCTTTTGCTTCAGAATATAGAAGAGAATTAGTGAGTGAGGATGTCAAAAACCCACCTTAACCAATTGACCACTCATCTAGACTAAAAGCAGTTATTGTTTGTCCTATTTTTCTTTCACATTATGTCATCACATCCTTTACAATGATTTTCAAATCTCTGGAATTGAAATATACCCAGAAGGACAATGATTGGATGTGGTTTTTTAAATCAAAACATAATTTACAAGGAAGACCTAAGTTCAAATCAGGCCTCGGACACTTGACACTTACTAGCTGTGTGACCCTGAGCAAGTCACTTAACCCCGATTGCCTACCAAAAAACATGTGTGTGTGTGTGTGTGTGTCTGTGTGTGTCTGTGTGCATGTGTAATTATTTTCATAATTCGTAGGCCTCTTTGAATTCCCATATGTACTGTAAAAAAATTACCTAAGTGAGGAAAAAAAAGAATTTTATCTCCTTTTTTTACTTAGATTTGGTTTTTCAGTATGCTCATCTTTGCCTAAAGTTTTTCAGTATGGTCATCTTTGCCTAAAATCCTCAGCAAGAATTTGATCTTCAAATGTACATGAAAAATCATAGTCTTTTCCTGCCTAGGCCTCCCCTTAGCACTCCTTCCCTGTTTATTGGTAACTGGACTGAGTCTGAGGATGAGTTCCCAGCTGGTTTCGTTTTACTCCGTTACCGCATGCATAACTTAAAAATCCTGACAGCATGAAGTCCCTTCTGTTCTGTACAGCCTTCCCTTTAAAGCTAAGTCTTTTAAATTTCGGGGAGTATGTTTTCCTTTCTTCTCATCAGGAAAAACTCGGGAGTAAGATCATGAGCTCAGAAATAACCTCTTTCCCTTCTTCCTTATCTCGCCCCTCTCCCCACCCCCATGCCCCACGCCAAAAAAGAAAGATGTTGTAAAGAGGATAAAATCTCAGTTTAAATGCCTTTCATTTTAAATTGTACTTAATAGGTTGGCAACTTTGGGCAGATCTCATTGCCTCTCTGGGCATTGTTGGCCTCATCTATAAAATGTTACCTTCTTACTAGATGGTCTCCAACTTTTCTTGCTTGTTTTTCCACACCCACGACTTTCATTTCCCAACTCAGGGCATTTTCCCTGGCTGTCACCCATACCTGAAATGCTCTCTTTCCTTATCTCCATCACCTCATTTTCCTGGCTTCCTTTAAGTCCCAGCTAAAACCTTACCTTATATAAGAACCAACTCCCAATCTTCCTTAATTCTGGTGCCTTCACTCTAAGACTATCCCGTTTCCCCTGTATGTATCATGTCTATCTCTCCCATTGGACTGTAAGCTCCTTGAGAGCAGGACCTGTTTTTTTAAACCTTTTTTTTTTATCCCCAAGGCTTCGCACAGTGTCTAACACATAACAGAAGTTTAATAAATTATTGAGCTTATTGACTTGTCTTCCCTTTCAGCTTCAGTACTCCTGTGATTTTAAAAAATATTTTCAGATTCAGCTGGATCATAAATTCAATCTGTCTTTGCCTGCTCCAGATTAGCCTAAAGTAGTGAGGAAGAGTAGTAATTCATATAGTACAGAAGGCCCTAACATATTTGTGGAATTTTGATAATACTCATATCCTGTGGTTTTAAAAGACTTCAAGGAAGTCCACCTGCACATCAGATGGACCCTGTGGCAAATTTATGGGAGGTCGTGAACCAAAGTAGAATAAGATCACCAGGCATGGTTAGTCTGCAATCTGCATCATTGGAAGGAATGGCCATATTGATGAGATCATAAACCATTAGCATATCGGAGTTATATTGGGACCCAGCTGGAGTCCAACGGAAAAATGGATTTTAAAAATCTACTTTGAAGTATTAGCCAGATGGTTTCCCACATTAATTATTTTTCCTTTAACATGGCTATGAGGCCAGCTACAGTGGGGATATGCTAATACATCTGAATCAGTAGTGGCCGTAACTTTGCAAAGTATAATTTGCCAAGACTTGCTCTAACTGCCCAAGCTGTGTAAGGTAACATATAGCCAATAACATCATTTTTAGTAAGTTTCATGGCGACAAAAGAGAATCAAGGTCTGTTTGACTGTCTTGCAGCATGTTAGGCACTTAAAAAATGTTTGGAATTGAGTGTCATTGAATCTGATATGAATTTTTTTTTATGTTTTCACAGAAAAGTCATTGATGCCAATCAAAGAGAAGCCTGGGTTTCTAATGACACCTACTGGGAGCTTCGAAAGGACCCTGGCTTTAGCAAAGTAGAAAGCCCTGTACTCTGGTAACCCAAGACTGTAGATCCGAGTACACATATCACACTCTGAATGAATAAATAACTATGCACAATGATGTTTCTTATAGCTAAGCGTGGTTTGTGGGTCTACAGAAAACTTACCATTTGCTTTTCTATTCATCTTTATAATGGACTTTCAAAAGTGCATTAGACCAGGCCCCTGACCACTTTGGGATCCTTTCTGTTTTGCTGCAGCCATACTCCTTAAAACGTCCTCACCCTTGAAACGCAGAATAAAGGGAGCAGATTAAAGTAATCCAAAGTCTGAAGAATTTGTAAAGAAAAAAAAAACTGTACCTGGTGCTTAAAGCCAACCTCGAGAGTTCAAAATAATATGTATAAATGTATAATGAATTTGGTCATTTGCTTGGAAGAGCCATGATTATATACTCTAAACTCCCGGGTCACAGCTGCGGGTCAGTTCAGGCTTGACGTTTGTCCTTTGATGTGACACGCTTGTGCTGGCCTTGTTAAACAACAATGACAACAACAACAACACAACATGATGCTTTGGGAAACCTGTTCCATCCATACGCCATTGTTCATGCCTTAAGAAATGTGAAGATGTAAAATAAATCATTTTAAAATGTGTGCTCTTAGGCTGGTGTGAAGAACAGATCTTTTTGAAGCATGATATGATTCCCATGCTGGGGGTCAAAGCAGTCCCATACAGGAGCATAAACGGGTGATCACATGGCAAGGAGAAGCTGCACAGTTGGCTTTGATGAGATGGATGCTAGGGTTGGGATCCATCAGAAGAGAAATCGAAGGCTGCATCCAGGTTGCTAGTTAAGAAGTTCCTATCCTAAAATACCCTTCACTGAGAAATAATCCCTGCTGGTTTTGAAATCACAGTGAGCCCATTTAGTGGACAAAATCTAATTTGCTTACTTTGCATCAGTGTTAAGAAACTTTTGAAGGAGAACCTGAAGGACATGAAGAGCCCTTCAGGGCTCGATAGTACTATAATCTTAACCGTCATTTTTATGTAAGGCACAGAGGAGATTTAATTACATAGATTTGGAGCTGGGATTTGTCATCATATTGCTTGCCAACCTCCTGACTCCCTCACCCAGGATCCCTAGATAATTTTCAGTAGGGACAGGAAGAGGAACACTACCTATTAGCATTAATAACTGCTTATTTGTGTTGTCTAAATGAGTCCTACGCAAAACTGTGTTTTATGTTTTCCATTAAGTGATTCTGAGTTTTTTCAGGGAAGAAACAAGATTTTTGTTGGTAGGTGGCCATTTATCAAGCACTTAAGGTTTTGGTTTGGATTTTTTTCAGCAATGGAAGAAGAATGGATGAGGAATTCATCGCTTACCCCAAAAGTGGCCATACCTGTATTTTGCATAATTTAAGGCCTGTTTTTCCACTACCACATGGGAGGGTTATACAGGCAACTTGCATCAGTATTCACTATTTGTTTTGCATGTAAATGGCAAAATTAACACCTGTATGAAGATCTCAAGAGATTTTCATACAGAATGCCTACATAGACACTCATGTATTTATTCTTAGTTAGAGCCCTATAACTGGGCTGTACCTGTTATGTTAAACTGATAACAAGATCATTGAAATTTTACTTGTTTAATCACTCATAGTGATTCTAGTATTTATCACCCCCAACAAAAAAGCCAAGGCTTAAAGTAAAAATGTATATTCCATTCTTTAGATAACACCTGTATCAGGAGTAAAAAGAGAAAATTCTAATGAAAGCTTGGGTAAAAGGGATAGAATCTTTCATAGGCTAACCAGTTTAGTCAATAAGACAGGGCACATATACAGGCTTCCTGTTTAATCTGATAGGAATGCAAATAGAAGGAGTAAAACTTTGTATTGGTTTGCATAAGGGATGCAGACCATATTAAATTAGTAAATAATCAGATTTTTGGCATCTCCTTTAAACCACACGAATTTGTCTCCTTCCTACTTTTCCAGTTGTCCCCATTCCACATCTGTGGGTGGTTCCACCCACGGGATTATATGCCTTCTTCCATGCTCAGCCCACTCCTCTGTCTGTCCATACAGCTTCCTAAGGCGTAAGCTTTTAGAAGAATCCTCTTGACCTCTTCTCATGAAAACAGCTGCTGATCTGCTGTAATTAGTGTTTGAAGCTTCTCTCTCCTGCCCTTAAGAGTACTTCCTTGAAGTATCTCATAACACAGTCCAAACATAGGGGAAGTATCGTACGAGGTAAGGGACTATTAAGGGCACAGTTGTAGAAAAGTAACGTAGGGGATTGCTTGAGGAGCAGAGAGGCAGTTTGAGAAGGCTAAGAAAGATAAATAGAAGCTTGCCATATTGTAAATGAGTCAGAAAGAATAACACTTCTACTGAGGGTGTGGATTCTAAGATGGGTAAAAGAGATCATTTGTTAGGAAGTAAGTTTTGATTTCACATCAGGCAGAAGCTAACCTGATGCTCCCAATTGAAACTGAGGATATGAGGAATATGTATATGTATGTATACATACATATATATATATATAATATATATATATATATACATACACACACACACACACACACGTATAATCAAGTTATTTAACATCTCAATGCCCCAGACAATTGTCTAAGATAATTTACAGTTTGTGTCAGTGGAGGGAGTTTCCATATTGAATATTCTACACACTGATGAAATCGCAGGTCTAGATGCTCCCTCATGCCCTTAAAAAAAAAGTCACCCAAAAACCTATATTTCTTAATCTTTTGAGGTTTAGACCTGATCAGACTATCATTTGAAAATGTTCAACAAAGTGTTTAGAAAACATTACACTGAATACTATAAATGCTAGAATTGGTGTGTGCATTTCACTTCCCAGTGGTTCATTGTTCATATATTATTTGTGCAGTGCTTAAGTGGTTGTGAAATTTATTATCTTTAGATTTTTTTTTTATGGAGTGGTTTAACTGAGACTATATCTAACAGCAGAAATGAAGAGCAATATCAGGTAGTTGTTTTGATAAAAACCTAAATTGGTTTTTGGAGTCTTTAACACTCTGTATGCCTATTTTGTTATTAAGACCTCTGTCCACAAAAGACTTTACCAATAATGTTGTGTTTTCCCAAAGATTTGTTCACCACCTCTCCTTTCATTATTTCTAGCCATTAAGGAGAGTAACAACAAATGATTATGACTCTGTAGCCATGGCTGTGGCTGTGGATGTGCAAAATGGGTCAGTGGTATAGCCCAGCAAGGAGGCAGCAGCAGAAACAAATTTATTACTGCCTAGCATGTGAAGTTGTTCTCTAATAATCCAGTTCTTTTAAATATGACATTTTTTCATTAAAAGGAATTTATTTCCATGGGTTGAAAAATATATTCCTCATTATAATTTCCATAACAATTATGAATAAGTGAAAGAAAAGTCATTATTTAAAATTTACAGTGTTGCAATGCATTGGGCATACAAATAGGAAAGTAAGATAGTCTCTGATCACAAGGAGCTCACATCCTATTAGAGATAAACAACACACAGAGGAGGGCAAATGGAAAAGCCCAGTGATCCTTAGTACAGTGGCGAGGCAAATGCTAATGCATCTTCTTTAATCAAACTCTGATTTTTTATAAACATAATAATTTAAAATAGCACTCTAGAATTATATGTGCTCTTAACTATAAAGAGCTTTCTCTCCCCAAACCCATTAACCATCACTTAATCTGTCTTCAAACCTATCATTGAGAGTTGTTTTATCTCTCCTATTCTCCTATTAAAAATGAATTTTTCAGTCCTAACCAAGAAACCTTTGGTCTAAAGAGTAATTATCCATTTCTTGAATTATCAATGTCTTGCTCATCATTCTTCTAACTTCTTCCTGTCTCTTAGATATTTCACTAAATTGTTAGCTCCTCCACCAAGAAATGGTTAGGAGAAATCAAGACAAAAACTAACATAAATCTCTTTTGCTAGCTAAAAGGCAGTTGATGTGGCCATCACTATATGGCTTGTAATTGTCCGCTCTTTGCCGGTCCCCTGCCTTCACAGATAACGATCACAAATGATAATGGGGAGAGTGCTCAGCACAAACTAGAGTTTCAAATAAAAAGTGGATTATTAAGGTAGTCCAGTCTGTGTACAAAAGTGGAGTCATTTCCACAAGAGAGCCATTATGTTAAAGCTTTATAAAAAGTCACATCTATATTCAGAACATCTTAATGAGACAACCTGGAATCTGTTTTCATGCATTAGTGATTTTCTCATCGAAAAGGTTGCTCTTGGACCAAAGTACTTTCTTCAGAACAGCCCCATAGCTTAGGCAATGCACTGGCTAGCATCTCACCCTTGTAATTCTTTTCATTAAATTCCTTTTGTAATTTTTCAACCAACATTTCAAGCACCATGGAGTGCTTGCACCCATGTGTAGTCTATATTATAGTATTTCTGGCTCACCTCTAGCTTGGATGAATAAGTGTAATAACAGCATCCATTTCTGATGTAGAACTTCAAGGCCTATTTGACTCCAAGCTTTTTGTCCTTAGGTTCATTTAGAGGAAATGACAAAATATATCACTTCTAGAAAAGGTGATATTGGCTTTCCCAGGTATAGACTTAGTATGAAGGGAGAATGCCTTGTTCAGGCTAGTATGATAAATGCAATGTATCCAATATTTTAAGCACATGCTACCCGAATGAATAAGCCAGCTTAAATTTGGTTTGTGTCTAAAAACAGTTACCCCTAAATATTCTACATCCTCTTATCTTTCAAAACAGTGAATTGATTTGCATTCCCTCCCATTCCTGAACTCTCATTCAAAGGACAGGGATGCATTTATATGTCTTTGTTTTACCTTTTTTTTTTTTGGATATGATGTTCCGCTTTTGTAAAATATGCAATATTTATGCATGCTTGTAGGTTTAAAAAAACACTGCAGCTATCACAAAGAGACTCTTCACGAACTAAAAACAATGTCGTACAGTTATAGAGCATTTGTTACCTCAGTATTTTCAAATATAGAACACTGGTGGGATTGTATGTCTTGTTTTCTGCAGATTTCTTTTCTGTAATGTAAAAATGTTTATATTCATCTTTCCATTCAGTCCCTGACACCATATTTTCCATTGACTATGTTTGTATGGGGATGGGCCAAGGAAAGGGAAATGGAAGCTCAAGAAAAGAGGGTATAATCCAATTTGTATACTGCCTATTCACCTAATTTTTTGCCACTATAATAAGCGGATGAACTTCTCAGCACTGTGTTTTTTAGTCTTCCTTCTGTTGCAATAGGTTTCTTCTCTTCACTTTGATTATATTTTATATATTCTCATCCCCATAGATCTTCAATAATTAAAATAATGTCCTAGAAAAAAATTAAGCCAATTATTTTAAGATGGTTACATCATAGTTCTTATAAGGTCATTGTTATGTGTGCATAAACACACTGTGTCTTTCAAAACCTCCCTTACAAACACACACACACACCCCAAGTAGCAATATGTAGGAGAAATAGCAATCAGTGCTAGCAAAGGTGGTCCAACAGAACTTGAACAATATGCTATCTAAATCTTAAATTTCACAGTCTTAGAGAATAAACAAACTTTTATTTAAAAATAACCGCATCCATGAAATTCTATCCTTCTGGAATCCAAAGTGGTTGCAGCGCTGAAGAAAGCGTGTTAAATGTTGTCTTTAAGTGTCCCCTCATAGTGAAATAGTCACTGAAAGAGCAGTGCGAATCCAGAATTCTTGCTCTTGAGAATCTCTGGTTTCAATGTTGGTAATGATTATCAGGAGAATAACTGTGCCACCGAGATGTTTGGTTACATTCTCAAACTTCTGTTTGTTTTTCTTGCAAGACATATTTGCCTTCTGCTCTACTCAGTGGGATTTGCGGTACCATCTCTGCTATTTTGTGCATTTATTCTGCATCTGGAAGAAATGAGGTTAAAACTAATTTTTGGCTAGAAATGGGCACTATTGGCAGTGCATGGACCTGGGTCAGTCCTCCTAACACCAGGGTGTGGGTTTCCACTGACCTCTCCTCCTGGCAAGTTCCACTCAGTTAATCAAAAACATAATACTCACCTCCAGGAGCTCACTATTCTCTGGCCAAATGAAAAATATTTGACATTACCCAGTAATGAAGAGATAGGGTATGAAAAACTCAAGCAAAAGCTATGAAAAGTCAAAAATTAACTAGGGAAAGATTATGCAGAAGGAATGCCTTTGGAGCTTACCAGTGGAAGAGGGTGGGATACACTACTCAATAGACACGACTCATCCTCACCCTGGTCCCAAGCTCAGCCATTTTTGGTTCACTGACCATTGGGGAATGGAAGAGGGCACATTTTGCCTACCATTACTTCATAGGGTTCTAGGGCAAAACTGGCAACTGATTGTCAATATTATCCAGAAGTGTTTTCCTATTAAATAACAACGTGTACATAGCTGAGACTACTGTACAAAACCAGTTAAGACCCCCTCCAGGAACTAGAAACCCATTGTAGAAGAGCCTATCATCCCAAAAAAACATCAAAACATTTCTTTCTGGTTAGCTCATTTCCCCACTGGCTGTACCATCCAGGTGCAAAAACTCGACACTGGATGCTTGCGTAGCAAATATCGGTAGTGTTGCTTATGAAGGAGTGCTGAAAAGGATAAAACTAAAAAACCCAGTAGTGTTCAATTCTGGACAAAGGATGGCCCAGATCACCAATCTACAGCGAGCTCCTGTGCGCCATCATAAGCCTCCTAGAATGCTATATACAAGTCCCAGATCCAGCCCCCCCTTTCTTTCTCTGAAATGTTTCTTTTCCCTGCATTTCTCCTATCATGATAGGAGAAATTTATAGTGGGATCCCAGAAAGGAGGGTGGCCTTCTCTGAAGCTATGGAGCAAGAAGGCCTACTCACAATTATTTCAGTCACTGTTAGCTAACATCGTAAAGAAGCTGCATCATCAGATCTTCACCCAGGTGGGCTACTTCCCTGAAAGCATAGTGGAAGAATAGTTCACCTGAAACAGGTCCACAGCAAAATTACTCAGCTTATCAACTAGGGTGCAAAATGTCTGGAAGGCAATAATCATGGGCAGATGGTTTGCATTTATGGTCATTCTGAGATGGAAAATCAGAGCCAATCTTAAAATGAGGTATGGGATTCTAATCTTAAATGAGGTCTGGTATTTCAAGGAGCTTTTTTTAAAAAAGGAAAAAGCCTATAGTGAAATTTCCTAAGAAAAGACTAATTATTCGCTGCAAAAATGTTTAAAATTGTGCCACCTCAAAATAGGAATTGTGCCTCTTTAATGAATGTTGTATATATGAGAATGTTACATTTGTAAGAGCACAGGAAAATCAATAAATTTTAAATGAATTAACTATCAAAAGGCCTGAGGTTTCTGTATGTGAAGTTTATTGAAAGAACTGTTTTGCAGCAAGAAACAAGATAAGATTCAATATTCATTCTGAAGCCATATGTCTGATTAAGTGGATAATGTAAGTTTGTGTATGTGTGAGTATACATGCATACCTTCGATACCTTCTAATCCTATGTATAGCTTTCTTTAAATTTTCTTCCTTAGAGCATCTACCTAAAGTACCAGAAGCCACATGGTACAATAAACAGTACTAGACTTCAGAGGGTTGCGGTTCTGCTAATTACCACCTGGGTGACCTTGGGCCAGTCACTTTATGTCTTTGGTCCTCAGCTGTGAAATAAGAGGGTCAGACCACAAGACTTCTAAGGTGCCTTCCAATTCTAAACCTATGGTCCTCTCTAATCTTTTAATTTTTAGAGCTTATTTATATTTATGTAAGTATATTCAAACACAACTTTTCTAACTTCCATTTCCCACTTATGTTTTGGGTATATATTCTAGTGCATCTGTGATTTCTCATCAACGTGATTATTCTCACCAACAATTCAGATTGCAGCCCATCTTGTTGCCCTTCCATATGGACATTCACCACAGGAGATGAGCCTAATGTTGAGAGGGCCTTCCATGCATTCTCTCGCTATCTAAGGATAATAATAAAACACATGAGCTGTCTATCAGTTATTATCTATCAGATATGTCTGTATCACTCCTAGATATGTGACCAGCTCCCAGTGAAGGCAGGTGATTTAGTAGATAGAGCACTACACCTGGAGTCGGAATAGACCTAAGTTCAAATCTTGCCTCAAATACTTACTAAGTATGTGACCACAGGTAAATGACTTAACCTCTGTCTGCCTCAGCTTTCTCATCTGTAAAAGGGGAATGATAATAATACCTACCTCCCAAGGTTGTTGTGAGGATAAAATAAAATATTTATAAATCACTTTGCAAACCTATTAGTGTATTTGAGACTTTAGAAAACCCATGAATTGTGGATGGATCAGAGAGCTTTTAGCCATGGCATTTAACTTCACATATGGAACTCGAGAGTAATCCTAGATTTCTGAGAAATGTTGGCAATCCCTGAGGAAGTCTATTCTTAACCAAGAGTTCTCCCTCCATCAGTGGAGAATGTCACATGAATGCTCAAGTTTTGTCTCTACCCTACTGATGATCAGAACCAGCTCTTTCCATGGCACAGTGGATAGAGTGGTGGGCCTAGAGTCAGGAAAACCTGAATTAAAAATAATAGTTATTGTTAGTTATCGTTATTATAGTAGCTAACATTTATATAGCACTTATGTGCCAGGCACCGTGCTAAGCACTTTACAAATATCTCATTTGATACAACAACCCAGGTATTACTATTATCCCCATTTTACAGAAGAGAAAACTGAGGCAAAAAAAAAGTTACATGATCTACCCAGGGTCACACAGCTAGTGTCTAAGACCAAATTTGAAGTCAAGCCTTCCTAGTCCAGGCCCACTTCACTACCCAGTTGCCCATAGTTACTTACTAGCTATGTGATCCATCCTTGACAAGTCATTTATCTCAACCTGAGTTTCCTATAAAATGGGGAAAATAATAACACCTACCTCCCAGGCTTGTTTTTAGGACCAAATGAGATAACATATAAAGCACTTTGCTAACCTTAAAGTGCTACATAAATACTAGCTATTATTACTGTCTCTAGTCCCATAATAAAAAATTTAAAATAAATTAGTCCATCATGATTTCTAGATATCCAACTGTCTATCAGTTTCTTTAAGATGAGGGTGCTGTGAGAGGAGAATACATGGGTAAGGACAGATATGAGGCGAGTTACATTATCCTAGCTTTTCTAATCACTAGATTCTCAAAAGCAGTTCCTTCTAAAACACATTGGTAGTCTGTTTCAGCACTCTCCTAGAATGTATTCTGTGTCTACACTTGGGCCTTGCTCTTACATGACTCATCTTGGTACATACTTTGGTATAACATGGCTCCATCTTGAACCTTATCCAAGAAAGTCTAGCTATTGGAAATGTCATAAGGACTTCTGTCACTTTCATTAGTGGACACCAAGGGCATCACTACAGGGAGGCTTCAGTTACATCAGAAGGAGATGTGAATGACAGACATTTAGCCAGAGGATTTATCCTATTTATGCCTTTTCTGTGTATGCACTAGAAATACTTGGCCATGTGGTTTAGTGTTTTAATTTAAGGACAAGTTAATACAGAACTGGAATGTGCTGAAAATGCCTCTTGCTAATATCAAGGAGATGGAAGTCCCATGGTGTGCATAATAAAGTAATACTGAGAATTAGAAATAAATTGCAAAGAAGGGAACTAATGTAGAATTACAGAATCATAGAACAGTAGAACTAGAAGTCAGTCAACAAACATTCACTAAGTACTTACTACATACCAGGTGTTATGCTAAGTGCTGGGGATACCAAAAAAAGCAAAAACACAATCCCTACCTTCAAGTAGTTCACATTCTACCAGGGGAAACAACACGTAAACAACTTTGTAAGCTATAGATGTACCTAGTGTCTTGTCCAGGGTCACACAGCTGCTAAGTGTCTGAGGCTGGATTAGGAACTTAGGTCTTCCTAACTCCAGGCTTGGCACTCTATCCACTGCACCACCTAGCTTCCCCAATAATACATATGTATTACGTACGCATATGGCAACCCACTCGGGACTTGGTAAATAAATCTTATGGAAATGCCTGAGACATCTCTATAGTGGCATCGGTTGTATTTAATATAGGATAATACATTTAAAACTAGGAAGGACCTTAAAAATCATCCCCTATTTTATAGAAAAAGAATCAAGGCCCAGAGAGGCTGAGGGATTTTGTTCAGTGTCACAGAAAGTGTTAGAATTGTATTGTGAACCCAGTTCTTTTGATTGCACGTTAAGAACTCTCCACTATACCAGTATGCTTCCTCAAGTTTCACTTTTTTAAAAAAAGCACTCAATCCAATATATCATGCTCTTTCTACAAAACTGAATAAGAAATAGTGTAAAAACACTGTCATGGGAACCCTAGTTTTATAAATGAATCATTCTTATCTGTGTATGCAGTATGTATTAGAAAAAATTATCAAGTAGTAGAATTAAGCAAAATATGACCAATTTTAGGCATAATAAGCTTGAGGACGTTTTCAGTATTTTATAATTTCTCTTATTTTTCCTAGTTTTAATTCTTACTTCACATTTAACAAATAGTGGTACATTTCTCTTTTTCTATTATCTTTTTTTCCTGCTGAATAATTACAGTACCCTGATTTTCACGTAATTTACATGATCTCTGTCCAAATGTGCCCCTCCATTATGTGTTTCCTCCAGGTAAATTCATCCACTTTCTTGGGTCCTTTCCCAAGATAAAGGATACAAGATAAAAGAAAATAGGGTATAAAACCTCTCAGCCACCACCTCTCAGCTTTCCTAGGCAAATAATGTTGTGCAATCATGAATCATTCCATAGTGACCTTTTTAAATGTCACCCTTACCGCCTCCAAACCTAGATTTCCACTGGTCATTAGATCTTGGAGTATCATTTCTGTGCCATTTATTTCTATGCAGTTTGTAGCTTTACAGCTGCCCACTTGTCTGAACTGCAGCTGGAATAAATGCCTTTGTTTTCTATACAAGCCAGGGGCATTATCCCAAACAATCCTTTTTCAGCTAGTCATCCTACTGGTTTCAGCACTGCAATTCTAGAATCCTGTCCCAAATCTTTTCTCTTTATACCAAGAATGGTGACAAATACTTAATAGATATTTCTTATTTTCTTTGAGTTTCTTCATGGAGATCCATGTTTTGACATTATTTCCAAGGTTAATTGCTATATATTATTTTAAATTTGAGGACTAATAATATAGGCAAGCTATTTGCAAGAATGACCAAAAAAAAGCTTATTTTTGACAAGAATGAAAGCTAGGAGACTAGCTTTTATAGAAACTAACCCAAAGTGTGTAAGATGGTTGTGTTTCTGCCATAGACAAGTGATTTTTCTATGCACAAAGTACAAGCTGGTCCTTCTTTCAGAAGAGAAAGAAGCTTGAGAAACGTCTCTCTGCTCTCCAGGATACCAGGGAGAATAAAGTGTTTCCTTAAAAAATATTTAAGGGAGGGGTAGAGAGAGGTCGGAAGGAAGGACTTCAATATTAATGAGGTGGAATACTGACCTGTCAGAAAGTTGAAGGGGGAAAGGAAAGGAGGACCACTGAACACTTGGAGCTAAGTGAAAAAAAAGTGAGGATAAGATCTAGACCTGCAATTTCGTTGTTATAGGGAACTCTCGGGTGAGGAAAATCTTTCTATCATTGTAGTTCAGCAGCTCATGATCTTACAGAGTTGCCTGGAATACTGAGATGTTAAGTGATTAGCCCAAGGTCACACAGTGTGTCAGAAGCAGCACTGGAACTCAGGTCTTCCTGACTGCAAGGTCGGCTCTCCATCCACTACATCACACTGTCTTACTTACAAAAGAGCCATGAGTTGGATATTCTGAAGAAGAAGCTGTCTCTTTTCTAAGGAATTGCAGTGTGAATCCACTGGGGATCTCTAGTAAAGAATTAACCAATAAGAGTCTGAAGAAGAAGGGAAGGTGGTTGGTGATTCCCTGCTGAGGGGCAGTTATTTGTTGATATAGCAACAACAACAATAATAATAATGAGATGATAATAATAATGACATCTGCTGGTGTTCTGGTAGCATCATATCCAGAATGTGACAGAAAGCCCCATCAGGTCTCAAGCCTGATGTATATGCGTAAGACTTTCCTCATTGGTGGAAAGGATGACCGTCATGAGATAATTGGAGAAGAAAGCTTCTTCTTCCTTCTTGCTTTCAGAGAGGACTCTTTTGAGAGAGACTCATGGAGAAACAGAACAGACTTTGAAAGGCAGACATGTAGAAGAAAGCCAGCTTTCCACTCTCTCCAAGCAAGAAGGAGAATCAGACAGGCACACAGAGTGGAATCATTATTCTCTCCACCAATGAAGAAAATCTTCTGCAAATACTCTAGGCTTAAGACCTGGCTTATCCCAGATAACTAACATATTTTTGATCATTCATATGGACGCAAAAGATATTGACAAACAATCTAGAAAGCTAGAAAGCCTTGGCAAAGAAACCAAAGACTTTCAAGATACAGTTGGGGTTTACATCACTGCAAAAGCAAGGGCTTCAGAAGAGAAAGGCAGATTTGGGGTAATGGTAAGAACATAATGTCTTAAAATGGGATGTGGATTTGGAAACCATAACTTAGCATACAGAAATAATGGACACCAGGAGAGGAAAGGAATGCATGAAACAAGGGCTAGTAGCAATGTATTTCCAGGTATCTTGCAAATCTAATCAAACGTGATTTAAAATAAAAGAGACAAGAGAGGCACAACTTCCTATGTATATTCACAAAAGTAAGCATAAATAGTGGCATGAGAGTAGGAGAAAGAGCTGCTAGAAATTCTAAAGAAACAAAATTCGAGAAAGGAGCCAGCAATAAAACTCAGATGTCTATATATAAATGCTTAAAATAAGGGCAGCAGACTAAGTGAACTAGGGATCTGATTCAAATTGGGAATTTGTCTTCATAGCTATCACTGAGACATAGTGAGATGAGTACTAACTCATGACTGGAATAAGGTTCTGGAAGGGTATACTTTATAACAGGATAGAAAAAGGGGCTATGGAGTAGCATTGTGTACTAAGACATGCTCATGAGGAAATACTGTACAAAATGTAGAGGTGGAAAGCACAATGAAAGGCACTTGGATGAGGATTAATGGAGGCAGAAGCAAAAGGCATATATTAAAGACTGGAATTGAAATATACTACAAGCCACCTTGACAGAATTAAGAAATAGATAAGTTTGGGAAATAGACCATAGTCTGGCATGGTATAGTGGTGGTAGGAGACTTCATGACATATGCTGAAGGTATACCTCTGCCCAAACAGAGACAATAATATTTTCTTGATTTGCCTTAATAACAATTTCATCATTCAAAAAGTGGACGAACTGGAGAAAGAAACTTCTATTTTGAATCCAGTTCTCAGCAATAAGGAGGAATTGATGTTTGAGGTAGAAATCATGGGAACTTTGTGGAGAAATGACCTCTTTATCTTAGAATTTATGATAAAGGAGAAGATAGACATAGTTTGACATACATCCTAGATTTTGGGAAAGCAGGTTTCAAAGTATTCAGAGAAGAATTACATTTCCAAAGTGTTATGGGGGATGTCATCTGGAACTCTCAAGAATGAAGTTTTGAGGACACAAAGAGAAATAATAAGGATGAGGAGGGGGAAAAGGACTCTTTAAAGAGACCAATATGGATATACATGGATTTTAGGGACCAACTTAGTTATTTAAAAGACATGTACAGAAGATGGAAATGGAGTCTGATAACAGGACAAATACAAAAGTATGAATTATCTTATAAGTATCAGAAGTGCTAAAGCTTAGTAAAAATAAAGACAAATAAAAGTTTGCAGTGGAGGTTAACCCTATTGGGAAAAAGATGAGGATTCAAGAACGAATAAGATAATTATTTGGAATTGATGGGATGATGGTAATCAATGACAGAAGGTGGGGCTATTCAACTTTTGTTTTGCTTTTATTTCTTTGTCGATTAAATTATTTTTGGATGGGAAAGACAGAACGATGATACCCAAGATATATAGGGATATAGTAAGAGATTACCTGGCTGTCTTTGATGAGTTCAAGTCACCAAGTTGAGAAGAATGTCCCAGAGAATTCAAACAATTGACAGATGTGACTCCTGAGCTACTGTCAACGATCAAAGGGAGGCAGGTGAGCATCTAGAAAAAGAAACAAGTACAAAAACTCAACATAACTTCATCAAGAAAAGGTCATATTAAACTAAGCTCATTTCCTTTTGAGAGGATATTTAAGGAAATGCAATAGATATAGTTTAGCTAGATTTTAGCAAAGTATCTGACAAAGTTTCTCTTATTTTTCTTTTCGATGTGATGGAAAAATGTGGATTAGATGATATACTAGTTGATGGATTTTAAATTAATTGACTGGCTAGACTTAAAGAGTTGTCATTAATGGCTTAATGTCAAATTGGAAGGAAATCTCTTGGGGAGTGCCTTAGGGCTCGGTGCACATCCTTTATTAACATTTTTATCAATGATTTGAATAAAAGAATAAGTGGTTTGCCTGTCAATTTTACAGATGGGAAGATTAGCTCACATACTAGATGAAGGATTAAAAAAGATCTTCACAGCCTAGAACGTTGGGCCAGATCTAATGAGATGAAATTTAATAGGGATGAATTCAAAGTTTCACACTTTGGTTCAAAATATTAGTTTCATTGCCACTAGATAATGGAGGTATTGATAGACCGCAGTTCTTTTAAAAAAAGACATGAGCTTTTCAGTTGAGTATGAACACAATATGAGTCAACTATGTGACGTGAAGAGATGACCTTTTTCCTTGTCAAGCCTATCCTCTCTACATGCACAAATGACCCCATTCCATCCCATCTTCTCCAGACTTCTCCCTCTATCATGCCTAGTCTCTCATTAATTTCAATCACTCTCTGTCTACTGAAGGCTTCCTTATTACCCACAAACATACCCTTGTCTCCTCCATCCTCCAAAAACCCTCACATGATCCATTCATCTCTGGTAGCTATCATCCCTCATTTCTTCCCCGTTTTGTGTCTAAGCTTCTACACCTCATTACCCTCCTCATAGTCTACAATTCAATGACCAGCCTCCTTGCTGCAATTCACATAAGACATTCCATCTCCTGACCCCAAGCATTTTCACTGACTGTCCTCTATGTCTGGAACATTTTTCTCATCTCCATCTCCTGGCTTCCCTGGCTGCCTTCAAGTCTCAGCTAGTCCTACCTTCTGCAAGAAGCCTTTTCCAGTCCTCCTTAATCTTAATTAAGGCCTCTTAATCACTCCCAGTCTCTTAGTGTCTGGAGGCAGTGCCCTACTTTCCAGACCATTCATATCACCCTACCACAAGGAGTACCTTCAGTGTGCTTAGATTCTGATCTATGATAACTAAGAGTTACCTTTGTTGTAAGCTACCCTCTGCCCTAGGCACCTGGAGGGTGAGACCCAAAGATAGAAACTCTTTTGGAACAAGTCCTCAATTGCATTTTCCAGTAATGCCCATTGGCATTATGGTATTTGCTTTAAAAGTCATTACAGAGGAGTTGGGGGTCAAAATGGCAGAAAAACAGGAAGTAGTACAGCCAAGTTCCCCTTCACAATACTCCTCCAAACAGACCCAAAAAATGTGTCAATCCAATTCCTGACAGGAAAATCCAGAAAAAGTCATATGAAAGCTGTGGTATATGATTGTGATGGAATAATATTGTGCTATAACAAATGACAAGCAGGATGATTTCAGAAAAAAACCTGGAAAGACTTACATGAACTGATGCATAGTGAAGTGAACAGAAGCAGGAGAATGTTGTACACAGTAAGAGCCATGTTGTGCAATGATTTTGATAGACTTAGCTCTTCCCGGCAATGCAAGGATCTAAGACATCTCCAAAAGAACTGATAATTTCTGAATACAGCTTGGAGCATACTATTTTCCACTTTCTTTCTTTCATTTTTTAATTCAAGTCTTCTTGTACAAAATGACTAATATAGAAATGTTTTACATGTATAAACCATATCTGATTACTTACCTTCTCAGGGAGGGGGAAGAGAGTGAGAGAGTGATGGACAGAATTTGGAACTCAAAACTTTAAAAAATAGTAAAAATTGTTTTAATATATAATTTGGGAAAACAATAAAATTATATGTGTATACATGTGTGAAATGTGTGTATAGCTACAAATAGATATAGATATACTTGGAATATGTGGATATACATGGAGTAATTTTCCAGCCCAGATGCACAAAGGAGATATCTTCAGACACTTCGGATATGGTCAGGCCAGAATACACCATGCATGGAAGGCTCTGCCACCCCAGGAGAGGCTGTGCACCAGAGCAAGAGGTCCCAGACCCATACTGGGGCACCAGTACAACATACCAGAGCACCATGATGGGGAGACGTGCCAATTGGCAGCTTTGGTGCTTACTACACATTTCCAGGTCACAAAACCAAGGCATGCAACCCAGGGATGGTGTTTCAGTAAGGAGCCATGGCAGGACCTAGGCAGTATACCAAAAGGGGGGCAGGTTCAGAAGCCAGCAGCAGCAGTGTAGCTCAGGACCTAGAGGCAGAGCAGGGCTTTCGTACCAGCATCTAAACCAGCCTGAAGAGAACTAAAAGCAATAAAACCACACCAAAAAGGAATCCACAGTTCTGTCACTCTGAACTGACAGAGCTTCTCAGCTGATGGAGAGGGGCTGAGTCTAACAGCAACCTACTGTTGCTCAGACCCAAATCCAGGTCAGGAACTTGCAGGAACATTATAGCCAAAATCTAGATCTTCTAAGTCAAAGAAAAAATGTGCAAACAGCCAGAAAGAAAGTATTCAAGTACTGAAAAGACACAGTCAAGATCACACATGATTTAGCAGCCACCATTATAAAGGAGTGGAGAACTTGGAATACAATGTTCCAGAAGGCAGAAGAAATGGGCTTACAGATAAGAATAACTTACCCAGCAAGCCAGAGTAAAATGCTGCAGGGGAAAAACTGGACCTTTAATGAAGTATAGGACTTGCAAGCATCCTTGATCAAAAAACTAGAGCTAAGTACAAACTTCAAAGCTTAAACACGTGTTAAGAGAAACATGAAAAAGTAAACATGAATGAACAATGATGAGAAACTAAACAAGAGTAAACAGCTTACATTCAAATATGGGGAAATAATATATGCATCCCCTCTGGACCCTATAATCATCAGGGTTCATGGAGGGAGTCCAATTAGACAAAACCTGGGAATGGAAAGAGAGGGAAAGAAAGGAAAGGAAGGTTAAGGAAAATTATTAAGGATGCACAAATAGACATCTATACAAACAAAGTGGAAAGAGTGGTGTAGCCCCTGACACTTCAGCCTCATTCTCATCTGAACTAGTCAAAGGAAGGAAGATGTGTGCACACACTTACACACAGAATTGAGTACAGAAATACATTTCACTCAACAGAGAAATAAGAGGGAAAGGACAAAAGGGGGAGGAAGAATTACAGGAAGGGTAAATTAAGGGAGTGATTAGTTGTGAGTAAAACAAACTCAAACTAAGGATGTACAAAAATGTTATAGCTCTTTTTGAGGTGGTGAAGGAGGAGGTACCCTAAATTGGGGAATGGATAAACAACTTATGGTATATAAACGTGATGGGGTACTATACAACAGCGATATCAAACTCAAATAGAAATGGGGCTACTAATCTATACCTAATGAACCTTGTGGTATGGGAGTGGGAGGATAAGAAGGCAGATTTTTGCTGATTGAAAAAAATATATATAATCAGAGTGGAAAAAATGCATTAGGGAGAAATCTTCAGGAAAGTTGCTTTGCTGCTAACTTATGAAAATTATTAGTGATGCTTTAAGGATCTCCAGACAATTGCAAATTACTAGTATAAATGAAAACTATCAACAGGATTTATAAAGTCTCACTGTGCTTTGGTGTACTACTCTGGGAATAAGAATAAAGATGCATTTGCAGCTCAAATAATCTGACTCTGAAAATGGTTCAGTTGATAGAACGTTGTGAGGTTGGCACATATACCATAATGCTCTTACTAATACATCTTCTTCATGAATGACTCTCTACTTGGAGAGTGCACACAGTAACAGTTTGGAAATAAAGTACTCTAGAAAATAGCCTTGAATTGTTTTTGATCACTGTACTCCGTCTTCAGACCACGTTTTGCACATACTTTTAAGCTCTCTCTATTAAATATTCTTCATAAATATTAAAGTGAAAATGCTATTTACTGTGAACAAAAAAAAGATTTTTATTAAGAGAATCTTTAGGAATAAGAATCTATTAGTAATAAATAGCCATATCAAATACCATGCTAGCGTTGAGATCCATAATTAGGATAGGGCCTTGTCCCATGGCCCTGGTATCCATGAGGATCTTCTTCCCATGTCAGGCCTGTCCATGTTCAACTGCCCTCAATCCCTCAGAAGCCCCAGGCTTCTGACCTTTGGAAAATTATCTTACATAATGAGGGTGCACTAGCAGAAATCGATACAAACAAGATGGAAAGGGTGGAGTAGCAGCTGATACTTCAACCTTATTCTCATCTAAACTAGTCAAAAGAAGGAAGAATATGTACACACACACACACACACAGAATTGAATACAGAAGTACATTTCACTCAACAGGGAAAGGGGAGAAGGGGAAAGAAGACCCTAGTTTCCTACCATTATGGTGTTCTCTCTTCTGGGGCCCTTTCTTGTGAGGTCAGGGATTGGGCTTTTTCATCTTTCATTCCAAGTACCTTGTACAAAGAAGATACTCAATAAATGTTTAATTAAATGTATATTTAAGCACTTTGTAACCATAACATATGATGTAAACATAAATTCTTATCATCATCATCATCATCCATACTAAGTTCACGATGAGGTATATGCTATACCAGTTTGAAAAAAAAATGCATCATTACTGCTTTTTTTTCTGATGTGTGATTTTTGAATGTGTAGAAATTATTACCATTTCATGATTTTAAATAAGAAAGAGTTGCAGATAGCCATCTCTTGCACTGTTCTATTAATAGTTTTCTTGTGGTTTTAAAAATAGAATAAAATCAACCTGCCAAAATGATTAGACTCGCATAATCCCTCAAATCTCAGTACTTTGGAAAACAAAATAATTCAAATAGAATATATATATAATATATAAGCAAACATGTATACATATATATATAGAATATATATTCTCATAAAAAGGTCTCTTAAAATGAAAGCATGCCTAAACCTAGTAAGCTTTTTTCTATTAATGTTTTGATAAAAATTGGTATTTTAATAACGACCCTGGTGTTACCATTTCATCTCCATTTTCCATGCTGCGTCTATTTTGGTCCACTACCCAGAGGACCACAAGGGGGCAGTCACCTGATAGGCTCTGCCCCTGGTATCCCAGAATCTCCTTCTCCATTCTTCTTACCTACAATGTTGTACAACCCACATAAATTGGTGCACAGTAACATATACTGAGGAACTGTAGGAATTCACAGTATGGGGGATCCACAGTACTGGTTACTACTCAGCTCTGCTTATTCAGGTTTCTTCGCTGTATTGACTGTCTTACAGAAGTCTAAATCACATTTTTCCTTTCCTCCAAATCTCCTTTTTATCCAAGGTTGGGTTTTCTTCCTGGTAACTTCTCCCTGCCTTCTGCCCCTCACCTTCACCTCCTAATAAATTCTATAGAGGTTCTAAGTCTCATCCTTAGACTTTGGTCAGAGCTTCATTGACATTTCAGTCATTGCTTCTGTGAAATTTCTGACTATGAACCCTAGCAAGAAAAGTTTTTCCTGGACCTATTGGGTTCAAGGTTCACCCCTCTGGCTTCATTTAAAAGAATCCTGACCTAAGCGTGCTGCCCACCTCCTAACAGAGAAGTGATGGACTCAGGATGCAGGATGATAGATAGATAGGTAGGTAGTTAGATAGATAGATAGATAGATAGATAGATAGATAGATAGATAGATAGATAGATAGATAGATAGATAGACAGATAGATTTTGTTTTTGCTTGACTAAACATTTTTGTTACAAAGGCTTTATTTTTCTTTCTTTTTTCAATTGGAGATGGCAAAAGAAAGGAGAGAAGACAGATGTGATTAATTTAAAAATGGAATTTAATTTAAAAAAAACAAACAAACAATTCTCACTTTAATGCTATCTTCTCACTATTAGATGGGAATCTTCCTAAGGAGTCTGGCACCTAGGGAAATACCAGGCTCTTTAACTCTCATATTCATATAATAAACCCTGGATTCCATAGATGCATGCTGAATACATTGTTCTGGTTTTTATCTATTGCAGGGGTTCAAAACCTGGGGTTGTGAACTTTATTTTTCTCTGAACTTATTTTTTTAATATTTTGATAATTATTTCAACATGATCAGTTTCATTTGTAATCTTATGTGTTTTATTTTATAAATTTAAAAAAATATTATTCTGAGAAGACATCTGTCTACAGGCTTAACCTAACTGCCAAAGGGGTCCATGGCACAAAAAAAAAAAACCTGGTCTATTATCTGTTTGAGCTATTCTTTTCTAAAAATAAAAGTTTTATTTATTTATTTCATTTTTACATCAACCCCATTTCCCAAAGTAGTTCTCCTTCCCACACCCCATGCCACTGCGCCATCCCTTATAATAATTTTAAAAGAAAAAAGGAAAAAAAGCTCAAAAACACTAACTAGCATATCCCCACAAAAATGTGACATTCAGTGTCTGAACTATTCTTGGGGGACTCTGGCCCCTATCTTTTCCTCTTAAAAATCACATTCTGCTTTTGACCATCATGTCGTCACACTTCAAGCCTTCATTTCCAGTCACCAAAGCTCTCTTTGCCCCACCCTTCCTTTTCTCATTTTAATTATTTTCACACCTCCTACCCCTATTGAGCTATGGCCAAATCCAGCTCCATTCTGGGCTCCCATCCCAGGCTTAAGCAATAGTACTTTTTGTCATGAACTTCTGAAAGAAAACCTTCCTAGTCCTCCTCCATCTTTGTGCATTCCTCCCTCTGAGACTACCCCCAATTTATCCTGTCTATATCTTATTTGCACCTAGTTGTTTGTTTGCATGTTGTCTCTCCCTTTAGGCTGTGAGTGTCTTGAGAACAGGGACTATTTTTTGCCTTTCTTTGTGTTTCCAATGCTTAGCATGGTGACTGTAACATAGTAGGAGCTTAATAAATGCTACATGACTGACTGACTTCACAGAAAGTAACCTCTGCACTTTCAATTCAATTAAAATTAATAGGCATTTATTAAACATCTACTATATGCCAGCGATTGAGCTAGGCTCTAAGGATAGATGCAAAGATAAAAATTAGTCCCTGATCTCAAAAAAAAAAAAACATTATATAGAAGGAGAAAGGGCAAGATACATTAGTAAATAATGTCATGGAGGATTGGACTGTAGCATTTCCCACAGAGCTGAGCATATATGATCAAGGCACTTTTGGTGGCATATGTGCTCTGGCCCTTTGCTAAAAGACATGCACAGACAAAGGCTCCTGATTGGTGTCTTGGGGCCCTGCTACACTACATTTCAGGAGGTGGGAAGCACTAACTGGGAGGTCAGGAAGTTTCTGTAGGATATGGTAACTGAGCTGAGTCTAGGAGGAAATTATGGTTTCCAAGAAGCAAAGATGAGGATGGAGATCATTCCAAGCAAGTGTGGATGGAGAAGAAATGTGCTTTGTGAAGAACTGCATCAAATAGTTCAGTTTGGGGAAACTGGAACATTTAATATACACATTTACCTTGAAACACAAAAAAAACCTCTCCCCTAAGATGTACTACCACCTCCAAAATTATAAGGAAGAGTAATTTGGGATGTTCCCAAAGCATAGCCTTTTGCCTCCAGAATCACACAAGAAAGAATATATACTAACTGACTGGTAACAAAATTGTTTAGCTCTGGCACTATACTCTCAGGACGCAGTTTAATTCATTCTTCCACAAGACAACTTCCATCTTGAAGCAGAGTTAATACTAGTGATTCATATGTTTGGAAACATACAAGTGATTTTAAGCTCCTTGACAGTTGGGACTGTGTTTTCCTTGGTACCCTTAGAGCTTAACACAGGGCCTGACACATAGTAAGGGTTAAAAAATTATTGTTGATTTATTTTATTGTTTAGCATATGTGCCTTAGCAATGTAATGATTTAAAAATACGAATAGTATCTACTTTAAATTCTGTGCACTTAACATTTTTTCCAATAAATATTTCCACTCATTCCTAATAACAGTACTATCAATAGTAATCCTATCCCTTTAAGTCAATGCATTGAAATATGTTTTTTTAGTAGCAAGATGATGCAATTTATTTTCACCATTCCTCTTTGGTAGTGTAGTTCGATGTGTGAGTTTTAATTCAGAGCAATACCCCTGCACAAAAATAAATTATACTGAAATAAATGTGGCATAGCATAGAACAAATGTCCTTTGCTGTTTTCTTCTCTTTTTTTGGTGGTTGTTAATCTGTTCCTCCCATTACCCAACCCTATCCCCAGCTGAGCAAATGAAAAAGTAAATCCTTCAACAGATAGATAGTTCAACAAAACAAGTTTCCACATTGGCCATGTCCAAAAATATGACTTACTTTTAAATTCATCACTTCTCTGTCAGGTTAACTGATTTTTGGTATGTTCAATGGGTCAGGCTGGTTAGCCCATAATGTTACATTTTGTTTTGCATTTAAGAACCCAGCTTAGTAGCTATAAACTAGCCCTGCTTACTAATCCCACTGGTCAGGCACTGTCTCCAGCATTGCCCATGATTTCATGACACTATTTTTTATTCTTTAGACCCTGAAATTCTTTAGTCCCTTATTCTTTAGACACTGAAATACACGTAACCCATCTGTACAAGTTGCCAAGCCCTATCTATGAAGTTTATTTTTATTCCTGAGGCTTAATCCAGACAAGAGCTAGCTGGCATGTTCCTCATATAGTAAACATGCAAGCTTGTGAAGAATGAAGAGGAGGGGGTGAAAGAGAGAGGGAGTAAGGAAATACATTCTGTCTCAGTCCCCTGTAGTCAGTGCCTAAGGTTCCCTTGTATATTACCAGGCAGTAAAAACAGTGTAAGGCAGAATAGGTCACAGATGCTGGGTTGTTAGCAAGGGGGACAGTCAGAAATGGACGGGATGAGATGTTCCAAATTCACCTGGCTACCTCTTCCTGCTTTATTCATCTTAATAAATGGTCATTAACAACTGAGGTCATTTTCTTCTGCACATGATCCTTTCCTGAATCTCTCGTCTTTGCTGCTAGGACTGGCACAGCAGTTTAAAACCCATAACTGTACTGCTAGTACAAGGCCTAACCCCATTAACCCAAATCCCTATGCTATAGCCATTATGTACTGGATACTGCCAATATGTCCTTGTAGCCGTTTTATATATTCCCCACTTTGAGGAGAAGAAGTTTTTTTTGGTGGATTCAGGTGGTTTCAGAACTGGTTGAAAAACAGGATTCACCATAGGCGTTAATGGTTCCATGTGGACGTAGAAGGGAATCTGTGCTTGGTTCTGTGGTGTTTAACATTTTTATTAATGACTTGGACACAAGCATAGGTCGTATGCTTCTCAAATTTGCAGGTGATACGAAGCTGGGAGAGATGTGGGAAGCATGTTGGATGACTGAATCAGAATCCGGAAAGATTTTGACAGGTGAGACTATCGAATTGAAACTAATAAATTAAAATTTAATAAGGATAAATGTAAAATATTGCACAAGTTTAAAACAAAACACTCACACAAGTGTAACATCAAACAAACAACAAGCTGGTGGTACAAAGACAAAAACAAAAAAGGCTCACATTCTGTCAGAGGAGACAACATATACATATATAAGAATACACAAAATAAATCTAAGACGATATTTTGGGGGAGGCATTAGCAGCTGAAGGTTTGGTGATCTGGAAAGGCCTCATGTAAAGGTGACATTCCAACTGAGCTCTGAAGGAAATTAGAGATTCCATGAGATAGAAGAAAAGAGGGAATAGATGGGTAAAAAGTACGAGTAACAATGTAGAATGGGCTGCATTGGGAGGTAGTGGGATCCCCCCTTACTAGAAGTCTTACACTGACGATAATATTGCCTATGCATCCACTGCCCTTAACCTGGGACAACTAGTTGGCTCAGTTAATAGAATGCTGGTCAGGAAGGCCTGAGTTCAAATCCAGTCTCAAACATGTCCTAACTTGTATGACCTTGGGCCAGTCACTTAACCCATTTTTGCCTCATCTTCCTCATCAGTAAAATGGGGACAATAATAGCCGCCTACCAACCAGTATTTTTGTGAGGATCAAATGAGATAGCCCAGTGTCTGGCACATAGTAAATGTTATTATACAAATGTTAGCTACTTTTGCTACTACTTCATCCAAATGCCTTTCAGCATATTCCTCCCATCTGGTTCCTGTATTTCCTCACATGAAGTGGTTAATAGGTGGCATAGTGGATAAATTGCTGGACCTGGAGTCAGGAAGACCTGAGTTTAAATGCTGTCTTCAGATACTACTAGTCATGTGATGCTGGGCAAGTCATTTAACCTCTTCCAGATTCAGTTCTTTCATCTATAAAATAGGATAATAATAGCATCTACTTCACTGAGTTGTTATGAGGACCAAGTGAAATAAGATAGGTAAATGACTTGCAAAGTTTAAATTGCTATATAAATATTACTATTACTACACCACCCATTTTACATATATTGTTCCTTTTAAAATAAGTTATACTCTCTCCCCAAGACATAGTTCAATTATGGATCTCATGCCACCAATGACACCTGTGAAATCAAATTTCCTTCCTTAAGTTAGAATCACTAGTTCACTTTGATTATTACCCATACTTCTTGAATTTGTACATAGACATCTGAAACCATGAAGTTCTATTGCTGGCTCCTTTCTTGGATTTTTGTCTCCTATGAATTTCAGTGCATCTTTACTGCTATTCTTCTTCCTTCATCTATTCTCTAGTATATCTGACTTTGTGCAAACACATGAAAAAAATTCCTCCCTGTCCCTTCCTTTTAAGTTCAGAGTCTATTTGGTTAGATTTATATCACTGTGGGCTAACGCATTCTTACCAACCTTTATTGAGTATACTCCATCTCTGGCCAGGAATCTGTCATTCCTATATTTGAAGTTGTGGTCTAGAAATACAAATGCTGTTCTCAGACACCATTTTCTTAACCAGCTGTTCCTCCTTAAATCTGTCTTTATCTTCTGAAGCCCTAGCCTTCTATCAGCAGTAGTAAATACCACACATACCTTTTAGGTCTTTAGTTTCTTACCCAAGATTTCACGATCTTTAGCAATGCTTTCTAGATTCCATCTGGCAGTACAATTTGTGCCCAAGTGAATTACCAGAAGTGGGTATTACTCATCTCATCTGACACGCTTTTGGAAACACTCTATTACTTGGATACCTTGAGAGGATGGGAGATCTCTCTATTGTTATTAAGTCCAAAAAACAGTGACTTCAGTACTTCTCAAAAGTAATATACCAACCAGAACTACCCTTCTCTTCTTTCTCTCTTCTTTATTAGATAATTTCATATCTGATAACATTCATAATTACTTAGAAAACAACCAGCTTCTTTCTCCTCAGAAGATCCGTGTCTGTCCTCTTCAAGAAAAGCCTTATCTGTTATTTAGTTTTGAGAGGTCAAAGGTGTGCCTTCCCTTTCTCCTTTGTGCTATTTTCTTACACCTTCCAACCTCCTGCCACAGGTCAGTATCCCCCTCTCTTTCAGATTCTTTTTTCCCTTTGCTTTTACATTAAAGCTCTATGTCTATTTATTTTTAAAGGAATACTTTATTTATGTTATTATTATATTATTTATATACTTTATTCTCTCTGATATCCTGGAGGGTAGGGAGGTGTTTCTTAAGTTCCTTTACTTTCTCTTCTAGAGGCGAGACCATCCTCCACTTTGAGCATAGATAAGTCCCTTGACTATGGAGGAAATATAAACCACACAGGCTATGCATGGCCTCTGAAAATTTGGTCTGACTTTCCATCAGCTCAGTCCTTTGATATTCTCCCTAATACCCCTCACCCCAAGAACTTTTGTGGCACACTACTCATTTATTCTCCTCTGAAATTAGTTATCAACAACCTTTTCACCTTGTTGTTACTTTGTTTGATAGCCACACTCAACTTCCTTTTCCTTGACTGATTAACTTCTTGCCTTGTCTTACTTTTTTTTTGCCTTGCCAACTTCCTTGAGATCCATTCTTCCTTCTCCACAAATCTTTCTCTTTTACCTTAACCTTGAGTCCTTTATCTTCTCCATCTGCTGTTTCTCCTTTTCCTCAGTTCCTTTTGTTAGATTTCTTCTTTTCCTTGCTGCCATCTCCTCCTCCTCCTCCTCCTCCTCCTTCTTCTTCTTCCTCTTCTTCTTCTTCTTCTTCACCTTCTTCTTCTCATTCTTCCTCTTTTTCTCCTTCAGGTTTTTTTAATCTTTACTTCAAGTCTTCTTTTCTCCCCATCAGCTTCTCAAGTTTTCCTAGATTTCCACCCCCCCCACACAATTTCTGGCCTTATGAAAAATTCCCCCTCCAAATCTCAATTCATTTTCCTTTACCTCTTCTTTCTTCGGCCTAAGTCCTTCTGATTCTTCTCTACAGTTTTCACCCACTGAAGTCTGAAATAGTTGAGTACAGTGGTGTACTGGTAAATGTTTAAGAATCCAGCTCTCAGGTTGGGCAGAGGAGGAAACAAAACAAAACACACTATACTTGTAAATTTAATCTGCATCATTAATATTTTCTCCATCACTTTCTTAAGTCTAGACAATCAACAAGACAATAAATCAAGTCCTAATTTTATAGAGTTTGCCGATTTCTGAGGTATAAATGTTCACAGTGAAAATTTAACAATTGGCTCTGATGATATGAGCTAGCTCCAGCACACCCCTGTTGAACCTGATTAAATAAGTACTTAGGAGACTGGAAGATTGATTTGAATTTGTATCATTTGAAGAATTATTCAGAATGTCTAGACTTACTAATTTAATCCTCAAAGATATTCTGCTTATAACAGAGAAGGTATTGTTCAGCTCCTTAACTTTCCTCCATTACATATTCAACTTTATGATCTCCATCTTTACATAGCCAAGAAGAGGCATGAAAAGCATGTTTTGAATGGTAGCTGTTTTGAAGGACAGACTCACTAACTTTTTAATTCCAGAAAGCCACAGAGGTTGCAGTTAATCCTTCATTCTCGAAGAGGACCATGACATCACGGAAGTAATGCCATGACTTGCAAGTGAATTGGTTTTAAGTGAGGGAGGGCTGTGCAAAGTCACCAGCCTCACTTTCTCCTCCAGAACTATTTGGGTCTAGTGGCCAGATATAGATCAGGACAACTGGAGATGGCCCAGAATGCAGCAGAAAACTATGCTTTAAGGAGACGTCACAAATGAAATCATAGGTTTTTATCTCTTTCTCACCCTACCAAACTTAAGACATGTGTTTTCAAAAGTTATGCCAAATCCCACTGCAACTCTAAAAACTAATTATTCTTTGGATTTGAATTATCCAATAACTAGGGAATGTTCAATTCAATTTAATTGGACCTTTATTAAGCACTTACTCTTCTGTCCCAAGGACTGTGCTGACATTAGGGTACAAATTCAAAAACAAAATACTCCCAGTCCTGAAGAACCTTCCATTCAATGAGAAGGGAGCAAACTAATAAAGTTTGTGCACAAGTAAATTAAATCTCAAATATATACAAAGTAATACAAAATAATTTCAATAGGAAAGAGTCCTATACCTGGGTAGAGGATGGTATAATGGATAAGGAAAGGCCCTGTGTAATAGGAGGAAGCTGAGATGTGTTTTGACAGAAGCTGGAGAGTCTATAAAGCAGAGAAACAGAGAGAGTATAGTCAAGACATGGGGAACTACAGGGCAATTAGGTGGTATAGAGGATAGAGCAACAGCCCTGGAGTCAGGAGGACCTTAGTTCAAATCTGGTCTCAGACACTTCATAGTTTTGTGACCCTGGACAAGTCTCTTAACACCAATTGCCTCAAAAAAAAAAAAAAAAAAGACATGAGGAACTATTTCTGCAAAGTCAAGGAATTTAGTGTAATGAAGGAGAATAGCTAGCAACTATATGTAAGAGGAAGTAAAATATGGTAAGACTAGAAAGTTATTGGGAACCAAGTTGAGGCAGACCATGAATGCAGGGCTTAGGATTTTGTACTTTATTTTAGGGGCAATAGAAAGACAATGATTTTTAATAAGAAGGCAACATGGCCATATTCTTATTTAAGTGATATGAATTTGGCAGCTGTGCAGAAAAAGGTTTAGAGATGGGAGCCTCGGGAAGGAAGATGACTAATTAGTAGGCTGTTGTAATTATCAACTCCAGGTGAGAGATGACCGGGCCAAAGATAGAGTTTGTGTTGAATGAAGAAAAAGGAAAAGATGTGATTGATGTGAAAGTAGGATCAAAAGGCAGGGGCAAATGACTGGATACGAGGACTGACAGAAAGGATAGCCTCAAGAATGACCCTGAAGTTGTAAATTTTGGTTATTAGGAAGATGGTGGTGTCATCAACAAAAATGGTGAAATTTGGAAAAGGGATGGGTTGGAGGGTAAGGGGAAATGTAGTGAGCTCTATTTTGTGTATGTTGAACATAAAATGTCTACAGAACTTCCAGGTGAAAATGTTTAATAGACAAAACTGGTCATGTAGAATCGTCCAACAGACAATTGGTAATATGCAACTCGATTTCAAGAGCTATGAGAGCTGGATATGTAGATTTAGGAATCATCTTCATAGAAAAGATAATTAAACTCACGTGAGCTAAAGGGATAAATCAGAGGAGAAAGTACAGAGATAAAAGAGACTTTGGGGATGTTTGCACTAAGAGGAAGATCCAGCAAAGGAAACTGAGAACAGTCAGAGAGATAGGAGGAAAAGTCACCACAACAACAATAACAACAATCCTATGAGGTGTAAGTGTTAATATTATCCCTATTTTACTGATGAGGATATGGGGGTTCCCATTTAGAAGATTTAGCCAGAATCCCACAATTAGCAAGTATATGAGGCAAGATTCAAATCCTAGTTTTCTTTTGTTTCGTTTTTTTAACTCCAAGTCCACTTTGACATTCTGTCTCTTCTGAAAAAACAAAACAAGAGACAAGTGTTCAGGAGGAAGGTGTGGCTGACAGGATCAAAAGCTATGGAGATGTCAAGAAGGATAAGGACTGATGAAAGGTCATAGGATTTAGTAGTTAAAACATGATTACAGTAATACAAATTGAAAGATCACTAAAAGGAATATACCTAATACTCAGGCAATGGAAAAACCAGTAAAGGTCCTGGAGAAGAATTAAAGAAGCATATCTCCTCTCTCAAGGCAGAAGTATGGGGCCTACTAGGATAGAATAATTCATTTAGAATATTCATTTTCTGTTAACATTATTGCTTTTTGTTCCTCTTCTTCCAGATTGTCCTTCATTTCTGTGATTTGTATTCTCAGTCAGTTGTTCTCACTCTCATTTCTTTGAAGAGACTCATCATCATGGATTCCAGTTTTCCTATTCAGTCAGTCAACTATTTCTGATGTTCATTCCATAAGTTCTGATTTCACAATTTTTATTTCTATCTTGAACCATTAAATTAGAACCTACTGTGTTTCTATCTTGAAAGTCCATAAGGTCCTCTGCCTCATTAGGTGTTGATTAATTTTCTTTTGTCTAACAATATTTATTTAGAGATGTTTGGACCTCTTTAGTTGTCCTGTAGGGCATCTTCCCTTCTGTTTTTAATATCTTCCCTATTGTTTTATCTGCTTGTGCTCAAGATTTTTAACTGAATTTTTTTCCTCCTAAGATTTTTGGTAATTTAAGTCTTTTCTCCTTATATTCTCTTATTACTTACTTTCTGATTCCTTCCTTTTTTGATGCTAGATTCCTCCACAGGCTGGCCCTCAAAGTTGTCTCAACCTCCTTCCACTATTGGGAATTCATTTTCTTTTTTTTTTTTTAAGGCAATTGGGTTTAAGTGACTTGCCCAGGGTCACACAGCTAGTAAGTGTCAAGTGTTTGGTCTGAGGTCAGATTTGAACTCAGGTCCTCCTGACTTCAGGGCCAGTGCTCTATCCACTGCGCCACCTAGCTGCCCCTTGGGAATTCATTTTCATTGGTCTCAGTCATACATGATTCCACTTTCCTATGCTTCCATCTCTTCTGTACAACCAAGGGTGAGTTCTGTTGCTTGTTGCTACCTATGATGGGATAAAGGCAGCAGCAGAGAATTCTGGTAAAGACTGCAGTAGCAGTATGGAAATTTCCCAGTGGATCCCAGAGTAAGAGCCTGTGGGTTCCATTGTGCTGCTGTGCCATGGCATAGGGGCTTGTAGGAGAGGGAGTGCTAAGGGAGCGGATTATGGAGGAGCCTTCTCTGCTGTTCATTCATCAGGTGGTTAGAACCCTCCATGGAATTCTTGGTGTCTCAGCCTACTGCTAGGGAACAGCTACCATTACTTTATGTCATGTACATAATTCTTATTTGGGGGAGTTCTAAGAGGTCAAGAGGATCAGAGAAAATGTCTAGTCCTCCATCTTGTTGGCCACATGACCCAGGACTCCCTATCATATAGATTATCAAACTTGATCTCTGAATCAAATGTTTTTACTTAAGGAAAGACTCAGTCTGAATAGGGGTGGTAAATGATTGTGATGTAAAGACAAAAGGCATTGATAAAATATAGTGTTTTTTAAAGAGAGATCACTGGTAATTTTATCTCTAAAGCAGTATGATAGAAATCCACATGTAACCTTTACCGTAACAGTTACAATTCACTACCATAAACTGTAGCATATAGCATAAGATTATAAATGTATGTGTGTAGGTGATTGTCAATGCCCCTGTGACAATTGTGAGATAGACTCATAATGATATTTGTGTTGTCATACAGTCGTTTTCAGGCTCGTTCAACTCTTTGTGACCCCATTTTGGAGTTTTCTTGGCAAGGATACTGGAGTGATATGCCAGTTCCTTCTCCATCTCATTTTACAGATAAGGAACTGAGGCAAACAGGGCTAAGTGACTTATTCAGAATCACAGAGTACTAGTAAGTGATACTACTAATAATAATGATAATGATACCACTGTCTTCCATTCATGGATGGGCGTCAGTTCATATATAGAAACAATATGGCAAAATCAAAGAGTACCTGGGATTTAGTAATAGTAATTGTTTGCTTTTATATAACACTTTTTCACTTTGCAAAGTATTTTCAGTATATTGTTCCCATTTTACAGATGAGGAAATCAAGGCTTGGAGAAAGTTATGTGATCTTTACCAAGATCACAGAATGGAGGAACTTGGGCAGGTCACTTAACTTCCATGAGACTCTTTTTCCCTATGAGGATAAAACACTGAAAGTATTTTGTAAATTATAAAGTTCGAAATAGAAGTAATCAATAATTATTACCAAAATATTGCTGTGAGAATTTTTTTTAATAAAACAGTTTCTTCACAACAAGCCTATGATATGGAAAATGCAAGGATGATTATCCTCATTTTACAGATAAAGGAACTGAGCCACAGAGGTGATATGTGATCTCTCCAAGGTTATATAATGAGTGAATGCCAGAACTGGGATTTGAATTCAGGTCTTCTGCTTCCAAAAACCTATGCTTTCTTTCCACTATACTCTATTTCCTCTTATAACCATAAAGTGCTAGTGAGCTATTAATATAGACTGGGGAAAGATCGCCTCTAGCCACAGTTGACAGCAATGTGGTGCACCTGTTAGATATCTCCTTTCTTTCTCTCCAGCTGTCTGTCTGTGCACAAGCATGTAACAGCCACCCTGGCTTGGGCTAAAAATACTGCCTCTGCTCATTCTTTGCAGGCCAGAGCAGGGTCAAATAGCAACTAGTGTCATCCACGTTTCCATGTTCCCTTTGGAAAACACTCCTCCAATGTCTAAAAATGAAATTACCCTGTTTAGCCTGTGTAGTCACTTTCCTATCTCATTCTCTCTGCTTGATAGTTTAATGAAGGTGAAAGCAATCAGAGGGGGCAAAAATCGCTTATTTTCAAAAATAAACACTGTCTGATCTTTAGTATTTACATTCCTTAAAAAGATATGTGTAGATGCATATGCCTCTGTAAGTGTGAATATATGCTACATATGTGTGTGTATAGATATGTAACCTTGGGCCGTATCCCTTACTCACTATATTTATTCCATGCTGACTACCATGTCCCCATATCAAGATTCTTTCCTAAGTCATGGGATTTCTAAGCCAACCAAATCTCCCTTCCACTGAAAAATACACAGGGAGTCTAACATGGTGCGTGAGAAAGAGGGGCAGTGGGGAAAGATGGGGGGAGGGAGTGTCTGAGGTTACTTGGGAACATAGCAATTACTTAGAAGCTCCTGGACCCTATCCCTATAGTTGTAGCATGTGCAGTCATAACTAGGATCCTTTTGGAACCTCCCACTCCCAAATTAGACTATCGAAGCATGAACCAGTGGCTATATCAGTAATTATCTTCTCAGAACACCAGTCAGGGGTGTTGTGAGGTTCAAATTAGATAACTCTGAGGTGTCAAACACCCTGGGGGTGGGGGAGAAGGGAAGAACATATGTGGCACACAGCACTCCCAAGTGATGCTAGAATGAGATTAAAATGTAATTGGGAAAATATTTAACAAAATAAATGAAAATACAAGAAAATGTAGATAATATTATTGTGTGACTTTCTAAATCAGTATGCATCCTGCAGGGATCCTCACGTAAAGTTTGGTATAGCCTTTTCTATTTGAGTTTGACACCACTGAGAAAATTGATATAAAGCATGTTGCTAACCTTAAAGTGCTATATAAATATCAGTTGTTATTATTATTATTAGTAGTAGTAGTAATAGTAGCAGTAGTCTCCAGTAACCAGTGTGCTAGTAAATGTTTAACAATAATCCCAGGGGGGAGAAGTATGTTCACACACTTTTAAGTTTAATCTGCATTATTAAAACTTTGTTAAATCTAGACAATCAACAAAATGATAAATCGAGCCCTAATGTGTTGCAAATTAAGGTGTAAATGCTCACAATGAAAATTTAACATGTTCTTCCAAGATAGTTAGAACTGACTCCAACATGCCATTGACACCAGTTATCCTGGGATATATGTGACAGACCCCTTTTTTAAAGGAAAATAGATACAAATGTGGTCCATCAGGTCATGAAATCATGTTAACAGAACTCACAGAAGACAGAGATGAAAAAACACAGTTAACCACAACTTGCGCACAGAACCTATCAAGCTGGGGCCCAGTAGCGCTGTGATTAACCAAGAGATATTAACTGCTTTAAGATGTCAGAATGAATCTGCTTCTCCTCTGGGACAGATTTGTTAATGGCCTTTGCTGAGTAGAGACACAAAAGATAATTCACGGAAAGACTTGAATTCAAATGTCCTTCTTCTACTACGTGTCTCATTCAAAAAAAAAAGCAAAATATAAAATATGACCCAAATGTTAAGGTTACTCAATATTTCACAGCGAAGACAAGATTCCAACCTCCTTGAAAAATTATTGAAAATCAAGCTGCAAAGTTAATTATTCAACTTAATGTCTTTGACTTGGAAGAATATGAGAGCAATCTCATTTGGCAAGTCATTTTGCAAAGGGAAGAAAAATTTCCCTCCACCAGTTTTGTTTATCATCAAAAGAACTAGGTCACTTAACCTCTAATAGCTTCAGTTTCCTTATCTATAAAATGATGATGATAATAATAATAATAATAATAATCTGCCAACACAATTGTCTTTGCCTTTCTTTGTATTCCCAGTAGATAGTACAGTTCTTATTTGCTAGGAAACACTTTGCAAATTGTAAGAACTATGTAAATGTTCATTGTTATTATTATTATTATATGAAAAGGACATTATTTTGCGGGTTTCTAATAGCCTATCTCCCTAGCAGTGTGTATTCAGTTTCTCCTGAACAAAGGGGGAAAAGGAGAATGTTTGTTGATATGGCAAGCATATGAGAAATTAGAGCAAGAACAAATGTATTCGGGACAAGATAGGGTAAATGTTTGGTAATAAAAATGGTCAAACTTTTCCCAACAATATTTCTGTCCCTGCCACTGTAATAAGAAGTCTTGCTTTCCAGAACCAGGAAAACATTGTACACAGTAACAATAACATTGTGTGATGATCAACTGTGATTGACTTAGCTCTTCTCAGCAATGCAATGATCCAAGACAGTTCCAAAAGACTTATGATGGAAAATGCTATCCACATCCAGAGAAAGAACTGATGGAGCCTGAATGCAAAATGAAGCATACTATTTTCACTTTCTTTCTTTTTTTTTCCATGATTTTTTCACTTTCTATTTCTTCTTTTATAACATGACTAATGTGGAAATATGTTTTACATGATTGCACATGCATTGCTTATATTAGATTGCTTGCTATCTTGGGGAGGTGGGAGGGGAAGTAGGGAAGGTGAAAAATTTGGAGAAAATTTGGAACTCAAAATCTTTCAGAAAATGGATGTTGAAAATTATCTTTACATGTAATTGGAAAAAATAAAATATTATTAAATTTTGAAAAACTAAAATAAAAAAGAAGTGTTACTTTCAACCATCTTTCACCTTCCTCTCCAGATTGAAAGATGCACAATGAGAAAAGAAACAAATAGAAAAAAGTGAAACAATAACAAAATGAAAAAAGTGTGGAATAAGTAAGATTTCAATAAAAGAAGTTACTGAAGAATGAAAGATATAGACAGGAAATACTAAGAATAATTACTGACACATAGGGCTTTAAAGATTTCAAAGTGCTCTAGAGATATGAAACATGTAAGTTTCCCCACGACTCTCTAGAAGAAATAGCCCCTTTTCTATCTCATATTTTTTATGTTGCTAAAGGACCAAACATTAATAAGGGAATAAGAAAAACACTAATTTCATAAGGCTATTAATATTATAGAAGTAGTGGGCTAAGGCTACTCCCAAAAGCACAGCTGCAGAATGACTCCATGGACTCTTCTGACCCAATTTTCAGGCTCAAAACACTTACAGTGTTGGAGGCAGAACATTTCCCAGATACATGGGGGGTCCTTGAGGGGACACACAGCATGTTTATGGCACACACAAACAGGAAATTCCCTTTCTGCTATTCAAAGCCTCCTTCAGGGTCCAAGTCAAAGTTATTAATTCTAACCTGAGAAATTAAACATTGGTCCTTTTCAAAGTAAATGAATTTTAGTTCTTGAACAGAAACCCCTTAAAGCAGTTACTTTTAAATCTAATTATTTTTTATTACCACAAAAAAATCATTGATTTAGGATGAGACAACAAATCAACTTGATTTTCTACTTGGCTAGTCTCTGGCATTCTCTGCTTTGTGAGAACAGTATCTAAATAATATAAATATATATGTGTGTGTATATACATATACAGGTGGTGCAATGGATAGAGTGCCGGGCCTGAAGTCAGGAAGAGTCATCTTCCTGAGTTCAAATCTGGCCTCAGACACTTGCTAGCAGTGTGGCCCTGGGCAAATAACTTAACCCTGTTTGTCTCAGTTCCACATTTGTAAAATGAGCTGTAAAAAGAAATGGCAAGGGGGTAGCTAGGTAGTACAGTGGATAGAGCACCAGCCCTGGAGTCAGGACAACCTGAGTTCAGATCTGGTCTCTGACATTTGACACTTACTAGCTGTGTGACTCTGGGCAGGTCACTTAACTCCATTGCCTAGCCAAGAGGAAAGAAAAGATGACCAAAAAATGTGCGACTCTTTGCATTCAAGTAAAAAAAAAAAAAGAAAGAAAGAAATGGCAAACCATTCCAGTATCTTTGCCAAGAAAACTCCAAATGGCATCACAAAGAGTCAGATACTACTGAAAAGTAACTGAACAAGATAGATAGACATACATACACACATATATATGTGTGTATGTGGATTGTGTGTATATATAGTTTTGATATATCCTTGCTGATCTTAAAGTTCTCTGTGTAAAAGGAGTAGTTCAAAACCAAAATACACCAAAGCCCCATCATTAATTAGAGATAGATAACATACTAAGTCATTGACACCTTACCATCAGACCTACTGTGTGAAGGTAGTATAGTACAATAGCAAGAGTTCTAGTCCTGCAGTTAGTGGACTTGGGTTCAAATCCTATCTCTGAGGTCTACTTCCTATGACATTGAGCAAGTCCCTAAACCTCTCTTATAGGGTTTAAGGTTTGCAGTAACCAGGGGAGGTAGGTGTTATTATGTCCGTTTGGCAGTTGAGGAAATTGAGGCAAGCAGGGGTTAAGTGATTTGCTCAGGGTCATATAATTAGTAAGTGTCTGAGAAATGATTTGAACTCAAGTCTTCCTCACTCCAAGGCCAGTGCTCTATCCATTGTGTCTCCTAGCTACCTCAGTGTTAGGGGAACAAAAATGAGATCAAACTGATAGCATAGACAATGACCTTGCTATCTGAGCTTGCCCTTGTCTTTCTCTGCCCACTCATCAATAAGGGAAAATGGAAGAGATTTAGGGTTTGAAAAGCTGTTTGATATTTATTAGGCAAATAATCAATACAAAACTTCATGTGTTTTGTTAGACCAGTGGGATGATGTTTCAGGATAAGTTGTTCTTTATCAGTTTCCCTAAAATCACAACACAGAAGCCTACTCCATCTACTTGTAAGGCCGTCATTGCCCAGTTTGGTATAAGAATAATCTGAACTGTTCTTGTTATACAGAGAATCTCAAGATGAGCAAAGATCTATCAGAACTATATATATATGAGTGTGTGTGTGTGTGTATTTACTTATGTATATATAGTATGTGTATGTGTATATATGTATACATGTGTGTGTGATATATGTATATATATGCATATATGTAATATTATTCAACGACTAACATTTGGTAAGAATATGTTATGCTCACCACAAACTAAAATGAGTTCCTCTCTTGGTATAGCCCATAGAGTGCTGGATTTAGTCAGGAAGATTTGGGTTCAAATCCTGTCTGAGAGATTTATTAACTATGTGACTGGACAAATCACTTAGCATCTCTTGGCCTCAGTTTCCTCATCTGTAAAATGAGGGCAATGATAGCACCTACTTTACAGGATTGTTATGAAGATCAAATGAGATAACATATTTAAGACACTTTGCAAACCATAAAGCGCATATAAATGTGAGCTACAGCTATTATTGAAGGAAGAGGTTGACCTAGACAAGTAGAGAGGAGGAGGGATTATATTCTAGGCAATATAAAGAGCATGAGCAAAGGAGAAGAGGTGAGAATTTAGACAATGTCTTAGGTAGCCAATGATCAGACTAAGTCAAATTAGAGCAGAGGGTTTGTGTAGAGAATTCTCTCTCTCCTTATCTCTGCCCTCCTGGAATCCATAGTTCCATTTAAGTCAGTTCAAATGCCACCCCCTCTATAAGGCCTTTCCTGTCCCCTCCAGTTGTCAGTACTGAGAAATGTGATAATACTTTGTGGGCTAAAAAGGATATGGACTCAATGAGCACACAAGGGAGATTGTTATGTTCCTAGACTCCACCTGGCAGCAAAATTCCATCAAAGGCACTTGAATCAAGCATATCCATGCCCTCACACCCTCTTCCCTGGAGACAGATAAAGAAAAGTATCGCAAGGAGCAAGGATGCTATTAGCAGCCTTGAAGTTGAAGATTATTGAGACCCAGTGGATATGTGCAAGTACAACCACATGTGGAGTCTGCTAGTACAGGATATGCCTGCCAACAGTTCCATAATGATGGAAAATGTTCACAGGATTTTAAACTAAGGATTTAAGCTGTAGAAGGCTGTCAATGATTAGTTCTTCAGTTTATCAAAAAGATCCATGATTTCATTGTCTTCGTGAGTTGCTGTAGTCAAACCTTCTAGAGGAAAGCCTCTCCATATATAGCCAGGGCAGTCATAAAGTCATAGGATCATAGATTTAGAGCTGGAAGAGACCTTAGAAGGCATCTAGTGGTTTTATTTTATGGATAAGGAAACTGAGGCAAAGAAAGATTGAGTGACTTCTCCAAAGTTGCACAGACAAATCCAGACCTTTTGATTCTAAACCCAGTATTCTTTCAGCTGTGCCAACATGACTGATAAATGAAGGGCAAAGACAGAAGTTGATGATGCAGTAGTCACTGGACTGGTCTAAAGTGACACATTATCAAATCAAAAATTTGTAAGCTTCAACATCCCTGGCTTGTTTTCTTAGGGCTTACTTACCAAGGTCCCTACCAGATCCATCTGTTTTTTGTATAGTCTTCTAAACCACAGATGCTTAAAAGCAATATAACTTGTTTAATGTAGCTAGTTTTCCTGCCCAAGATGAAAATAAATATCAAAATTTGATCTGAGAAGACACAGCTTTTTAAAAGGTATGTTACATATCCATAAATTATATTTCTAATAAAATTCTTCTTGTAGTTATCTGTGTGATGTTGAACTGTCCAGGGGTCAGTGAGATGGCTTGAGAGAGTCTGAAATTCAATATCTGAACAGGGGCAGGGGTAGAAAGAATGCAGGAGAATGGGTGATAGCAGAGCACTGAAAGGAAACTGAATAAAGGGCCCTTACCCAGCAAACAGGCCCAAGCCCATTGCTGACCAAGCCTGTGCTCTATTGGCATTAATGTCAAGAATCCAAGTGTACTTTGCTGCCATAATTAGATATTGGCTGCCATGAGTCTGACTGGCAGAGAATGAGACAAGACGGTGAATGAGGAATGGCTCCTTATCATGGGTAGTAGTAGCATCTTGGTCATGTGGGCTTCCTTCAAAGACTATAATTTCTCTCTGCTATCTCCTGAAAGTCTTTGTTACCATTTGAGGTCCCAATCAGTGTCTGCACCTGTGTCTTCTGTGGCATGAAGCAGCCAGAAACTGAAACTGTGAAACCGATTCTGTCTTTCTGGGATGGTAGGAATAGTCATTCCAAGGATGAGGGAACCCATATTTTTTTGGTTGAGGTGGCTAGATGACACAGTGGATAGAGTGCTGGGCCTGGAGTCAAAAAGACTCATCTACCTGAATTCAAATCCGGCCTCAGACATTTACTGTGTGACCCTGGGCAAGTCACTTAACCCTGTTTGTCTCAGTTTCTTCATCTGTAAAATGAGCTAGAGAATGAAATGGCAAACCACTCCAGTATCTTTACCCAGAAAACCTTAAATGAGGTCATGAAAAGTTGGAAATAACTGAACAACAACATTCATTTGTTAAGTCGTATTTGATGGGAAAGAGGGAGTCACACATTTGGTCTTACCAAAGGCATGGATCCTTGGATACTGGGGCATTCCCACTTCTTGGATAACACTTACAGTAGGAATCCTTGGACCCATAATTTTTGGTCTATGGTTTGAAAATGCCATCTTGTCCTCCTTTTTTAAAATTGAGAGAAAAGGTTGTTTATTTCCTGGTTCTGCGGCACCTCTCTTATCTCATTCACTATGATTCTTTAAATACCACTGAAAGTGTTTCAGCATTTGCATTTGCCCATTTGTTCATTATCCTGGGATATAACTCCCATTAGACTGCCTTTTACCTCTTTTTGTATCACCAGGGCTTAGTATAGTGTCTGACACATAGTAGGTGCTTAATGAATATTGACTAATTGATTGAATGATTCAGCCCAAGTGAGTTAGACTCACTAAGAACAGATATCTTATCTCCCTTATCTTGGGTTTCAGATTCCTATTAACAATTTTTACTATACTCTTCCCAATTGAAGACCATTGTCTGTGGTAGAAAGAACTGAAACAAATAGGAGTCAAGTAGTTCGGCCATTTCTCCATCATCCATTATCTTCATTCCATCCCCCACCCAAAGCAACAGTTCTATTCTTTTGTCTCTCTTTTTTCCTTTAACATAGCTAAAAAGAAAAAAAACTTTTTTTATTAGTCAATTAGCAGCCTACTTAATATATGACCTATAAAAAAATGTAAAATTAATATTTTGTTGATGTTGTCAAGTCCTGAAATAAATCCAACTCATAAATGGAGGAATAAAGTGTCTTTAAAATGTCAGGAACTGTGGTCTAAGCACTAAGGATACAAAAAAAAAAAAGGCAAAAATATTCCCTCTCCTCAAGAGCTTACATTCTAAGGTGAGCTATGCTATGAGGCAACAGCATGCCCTCCATGCCTGGAATGCTCTCCCTCCTCCATTCTTACTACTGACTGTCGCAGCTGCTGCAGTGGAGAGCATGAGACCAGCTCAATGCTCAGTAACCTGGAGATGCCTGGATGAGGCGGGAGACAGCAAGATGGCAGAAGCTCCGTTTGTTAAATGCTAGTAGCTTTCTTTTATATCCCTCGTAATACCTGATCAAAGCATGATCTCCACGTGATAGCCAATTACCAAGTCTGCTGGACACTTGCAGCCCTCCTATCAGGGGTATGAGTAGGACTTTTCTCCCAATGAGAGGAGAGCCGAGCCAACCGTGGGAGCTGCGTTTCAGCAAAGGAGAGGTCTTGTGAGACTTCCTTGTTTTTGCCACGCAACAGGTTGTGACCCTCAGCTTCTGCCAAGAGAAACTAGAACTCCCGTGAGAAAATTACCCTAACAACTGACCTCCCTGGCTTCCTTTACGTCCCAACTAAAATCCCATCTTCTACTGAAAGCCTTCTCCAACCTCTTAATTCCAGTGCTTTCCTCTGTTAATCATGTCCTATTTATCCTGTATATAGCTTGCTTTGTATATCTGTTTGCATGTTGTCTACCCCATTAGATTGTAAGCTCCTTGAGGACAAGGACTGTCTTTTACCTCTTTTTTGTATCTCCAGTGCTTAGCACAGTGCCTGGCACATAGTAGGTGCTTAATAAATATTTACTGATTGAGGAGACAACACACAAACAACTATGTACAAACAAGATATATGATTGTCCATAGCGTTATCTCATCTCAACTCCTGCTTGACTGTAGTATTCCTAACATTGTTCTTACAGAATAGTGACATTCTTTTTCATTTTTTTCTCTTCTCTTTATTTTTCATCCTTTATACATGTTCTTTCCTAAGATTGCTTAACAAGATTGCTAAGGCAAATGCTTTTGTATCTAAAATGTTTTTTTTTAAGACACTCCTTTTCATCCATTAGAATAGTTGACTATGCCATAAGGATTTCATTCTTGAAAAATTTATTCCTCTTGAATCAACTTCCCTTTTAGAGTCTTACTGATGTGGTTTAGGGGTTCAGGGGTCCTGGGACCCCAGAATCACAACACGCAGGTCCTGCCCAAAAGAATTCGACCCAAGCCTTCTTTCAGCCAAAGACAAGGTTTATTAGGACATCCATCATATTGGGCAGCCTCTTAAGGAGTCTGAACATTAGTAAGCTGTGGCTAGATAATAAGAATCTAAGCAGTGGCTAGATTCTAAGAATCTAAGTTGTAGCTAGATTATAAGAACCTGAGCATCTTAATGGAGACAAGGTGGACCTTATATACAGAAAGACTTTGGGAGGGCCCTAGGAGTGGCCAGTAAACTGGGGTGAACAGAACTCCTGGGTCCTAGACCTAGTGGCCAAGGGAGAAGGAGACTAGCTAGGATTAAGGGTGGGAAATGGCCGGGGGCCATAGGGAGGTAAAGACGACAGAGGGGAGATTGGGTGTAGCCACAATGAAAGGTCAATTGATGGGATTATAGCCTCAGGCGAAGGTCAGAGATTTGGCCATGTGGGAAAGTCCAGGGTTTTTCCTTTCTGGGGCCCAGATCCCAACCCCATCATCCCCCCCTCAAACAAATGGGACCAAAATTCTTTTGGTAAGGAGTGAAGGTCTCGGTTTCTGAAACTGCTTCCTGCTGGCAAGGGGTGTAGAGCTGTCCCTGCCTTGAGGGGGTCACAAAGAGGAGGTTGACTGGAATGGAGCACAAGCTGCATCCAGGGAATGATGGGTGGACATTGGCTGGTACTCCCCGTTATCAATTGTAGGTGAATGGCCTGTGGTCTGGAAGGCACAAATCTGACAGAAAAGACTGCAGGGCCCAGATATAAAGCAGGGAGTAGATTTAGGACCCAACTTTGAGAGGATAAAACATCCTTAGCTCTGTTTAGATTCAGATAATTCAATTTGCCAACCATGCAGTATCAAACCCACCTCATAGCCAGACTCAGGAATAACCAGGTTGGTAACATTCCCTTTCAAAGGAACATAACGGGGAAACTGACCCAGGAGGATCCCATCTTAGACTGAGGCTAAAATTGTCCTCTCAGCTTTTCCTGATGCTGACTTCCCACCAGTATCACATTCTCTGAGTAGCTTGTGGCATTTCTCTCAGATGGTGGATCATTGGTTATCGATGGATTATGACCCATGAGACAACTCAAATAAAATTCTATCAGCTTTTACCTTAAACAGCAAGTTTTACTAATCACAGCTTAGGAAAAACTTTTCCAAGATTTACATAACCAAATTATGAAAAGTTGCTTGACATAACTGATACAGAAAGTTCACCAATTTGAAACTTGAAACAAACCCATTACCAATCAGGTGACCTCAGTTTTGTTAAACGCACTTCCAAATTACTTTACACAGAGAATCAACATCTCATCATTAACAGTTAAAACTACAAATTTAAAAGAGCGTGCTTACCCAAATTTGGAGGCCAGCTTCTTCACCTTGAGCAGGATGTGCTTAACCTGGGTGATGCTTCCAGCAAAGGTTACCCCCAGGGCCCAAGGCCATTGCCAGTGGGGCCCATGCTGTAACTGCTGCCCTTCCCACCTCCTTCCTTTCCCAGGTGGGGGAGGGCGAAATCAAAGGCATTTCAAAATTCCCTAATGATCAATCACAAAACCTCCAGAATCTGCCAAGATATTTTTAGCTGTTCTAACTTTCCCCCGTAACCTCCATGAAGGAGAATTCAGGGGTGTAGAGGGACAGAGTAAGTAAGCCTCAGGGAACCAAAAAGCAACTGCAGTTTTCCCCAATTCCCTAGTGCCGAGGGAATTAACAAAATTGACCATACACTTCCGGATAGGGCATCCGTCCTTGTCCTTTATGCTGCGAAGGTATACCCAGGTCCATGGCCCTAAAGTGACCCAGTAGACCAAGAGCCTGAGAGTGTCAGACTGAGTGGGAGATAGCTTCGTAACTTGGAGGAAAGCACCTCCAAGCCTTGGTGCTTGGAGAGCGACCCCCACCACAGAGCAAGAAAGGGAGGGAGAGAAGGCTTACATACCTTCCAGTCTTGGCTGGAGAAGAACTTGGGGTTAGGCAGTTTCCCCATACAGGCCACCAAAATGATGTGGTTTAGGGGTTCAGGGGTCCTGGGACCCCAAAATCACAACACACAGGTCCTGCCCAAAAGGACCCAAGCCTTTTTTCAGCCAAAGACAAGGTTTATTAGAACATTATCATATTGGGCAGACTCTTAAAGAGTCTGAAACCTGGGTAAACTATGGCTAGATTATAAGAATCTGAGCATCTTAATGGAGACAAGGTGGACCTTATATACAGAAAGACTTTGGGAGGGACCTAGGAATGGCCAGTAAACTGGGGTGAACAGAACTCCTGGGTCCTAGACCTAGTGACCAAGGGAGAAGGAGACTAGCTAGGATTAAGGGTGGGAAATGGCCAGGGGCCATAGGGAGGTAAGACAATGGAGGGGAGATTGGGTGTAGCCACAATGAAAGGCCAGTTGATGGGATTATAGCCTTAGGCGAAGGCCAGAGATTTGGCCATGTAGGAAAGTCCAGGGTTTTTCCTTTCTGGGGCCCAGATTCCAACCCCATCATTATCATGAGATCCCATTAATCTTTTTCTGAATTCTTTGAAATCTGCTCTACCGAAATCTGGGTGCATATTGGTCTATGCCCTCATTTATTTTCTTTCCTTATTTTTTTTTTTAAACCAAACCTGTGATTTCGTTGATGCAGAGCTCCAGTCAGCACCAGTTTCCCAGTTTACAACCATAAAAAGTTGTCTGGGAAATTGTGAAGTTAAGTGACTTTCAAGGGTCATATAGTACATGTCAGTGATCACGCTTCTGTCCAGGTCTTCCTGACTCCAAGGCCAATGCTCTATTTACTACATCATAGTTCCTCTCTGACTCTTACCTATTAAATACTATAAAATTGTGTGGTCACTCCCTCCCAAGGTTTCTGTCACTTCCTCTTTTGAAAAGAGAAAGGACTTGATTGCCTGGGAACATAAGTAGGATTTGAGGGACCAGAGGTTATGATGAACTTGAACAAGTCCAGTACTGATGAGGGATAAAAGAGGTTGAAGGTGAGAAGGTTGCGGTCAAAGAGGGGAACTTCTAATTTTAGCACTTAGAAATTAAGCAATTTTAGGTGGTAGCCAGAGAGTCCCTGTGTCTGTAATTTGCTAAAGTAGAGTAGACAAGGTGACCAATAAAGAAACTGCAAAATTAATATTTTGTTGCTGTTGTCAAGTCCTGAAATAAATCAAACTCATAAATGGAGGAAAAGACATTTTTGTCTTTAATTGAGATGACAGGATAGCAAACCTGCCACCCTGGGGGATGTCCCACCAGAAGACCTCCAAGAAAGGCTCTTATACTTTCAGGAGAAAAGGGGTGGTAGGGTCACATTAAGTAGCAAGGACTGGTCGTGAGATGCCAGCTACCCTTGGCAATCTGAGCAAGGAAAACCATTTCATTCTGGGCTGTTTTGCCCTTCGTGCAATTAATCTCAACAGGAGAAACTACTTTGGAAGCTGGTCGGGTTCAAGCTGGTGGGGCTCAAGCTGGCTTTGTTTATCAGGAAAGGTCCCAGGGTGGGAACTTAGGGAGTGGCCCAACTCAACCTAATGGAGAGTTGGTAAAAACACATGGACATTACAGGAATTCTACTGTTACTGGGATCATTAAGAGGGAGTGGCAGATAATATTACAACTGATATTAACAATTTTTCTATCAATGTGATCATTTGAAATTTACTGAGGATGGTGTCAGTGAAGGGTTCTGTGAGCAAGACAGCAAAGCCAAAGAAGAAAGCTAGAGGGTGAGGAAAGGACAGTAGGTAATGGCAAAGAGGTTGTGAAGAGGGTTATATCAGGAATGACATGTAATTCTAAAGAACAGAGGTTATGCTAGCAAGATAAATATTGTGACTGAAGATGAGCTGGGAAGCTTAAAGAGATAATCCCTTCTCTTTCAGTGAATCAGAGTGAGAAAGAGAAGATGAAGTGTCACCTTGAATTAAAGAGAAGGTAGCCAATACAGCAAAAATTTTGTTCTTTAGTTGGGGCAAGGAAGATGCAACCAGGGTACCACAAAGAAGCCAGTTCTGGGGAGGACCAAAGAGGGGGATGGGAGTAGAGTTCTTATAAAGTATTAAGGCTGAGGGAAGAGGGGCTGCAGATGCAAGGGGGTTGGGACATTCTGTGGTTTCATAAGGTAAGTTGTTTTGCATTACAACCTAAAGTCTATAGAGAAATCTTGGGAGGGAGGGAAGAGTTTGGGAGATTTACAAAATAATCAAAGGCTGGGAGGGATAATGTCTGGTCAACCTTTGGTAATTCATGGAACCCAGAACCTGGACCTAGTCAGCTTCAGTCAGCTTTTAATCAAATGCGTTCCACTGGAGTAGCCATTAGAGAGGGCTCAAGATAGGGTAGGGTGGGGGGTGAGGGTGGGGATGGGAGTGGGTGCCTCTGAAGAAAATGTGTTATTAAAGTCAAGTTTCAGTTAACGTAACAAGGCAAAAGAAACTCTCAAGAAAAGGTTGAGTTTGCCCACATTAGTTCTTGTTTTTAATTTTAATTTTTAATTTATGGAATGAAACAAGCATTTCTATAACAGTACAATGAAAAAAAAAAGATGATTGCATATGAAACTGCAAATTCATCCTATATAGCTTGCTATTTCTTCCAAGTATACAACAAAGTTATTGTGTAAATTTCTATTTTTTTCTTTTTTCTTCCCTCGTTCCCCCCAGAGAGCTATCATTATACATAAATATATATGTAAAATTATTCTATACATACTTCTATTTATCAGTTCTTTCTCTGAATGCAGATAGCATCTATCTTCTTATGTCCTTTATTTTAATTTGTATATTTATAATAGTACCATTCCCACAGCAGTTCAAAGCTCCATATTACATAGGCTATGTGAGACTAAAGGCCCAATAGAGGGAAAAGGAAGGTGCTGCTGGGAGAATAGGAGTGAAGAAGTATGATACTAAACAAGAATGATCAATTCTTTGGGGCGTACAAAGCCCTAAAGAAATGAAACATAGGAAGGGTGTCTCATGTTACTTCCAGACTGTTCAGAGCTCCCCACTGCAGGCTCTCTAAAAATTCATGATCTTTCTTTATTACCCTTCTTACCTATCAAAAGTTACCAGAACTGTTTCTCATTCCTTTGAGATCCTACTAGCATCCAGCAGGGAATCTATCATTCCTGCACAGCTTAGCCTCATTTGTCCCTACTGCTTTTCCTTCTCCAGGTATCAGAATATCTTTATATTTCAATTACATTTTATTTTTTTCAAACAGGAAAAACCCATCTTCTCTCTCTCTCACATTAACCCCTCCTGTAACCTCCTTCCTCCATTGAAAATAAAAGAAAAACAAAACCCCTGTTTGAAATGTAAATAGTCAAATGAAACAAATTTTCTCATTGACCATGTCCAGAAAAATATATGTTTCATTCTTCACTCTGAATCTTTCACCTCTCTATCAGGAAATAGTTAGCATGCTTCATCTTTTTTTTTTAATTAATTTATTTTGAATTATCAACAATCACTTCTATAAGCTTTTGAGTTTAAAATTTTTCTCCCCCTTCCTCCCCACCTCCTTCCCAAAGATCTGATATAGGGTATACATATACATTCCTTTTAAACATATTTTCACATTAGTGATGTTGCAGGTAAGAATTGGAACCAATAGGAGGAACCACCAGAAAGAGGAAACAAAACACAACAGAAGAAAAAAAAACAGCAGATAGTATGCTTCTATCTGCATTCAAACTCCATAGTTCTTTCTTTGGATGTGGATAGCATTTTCCATCATGAGGCCTTTGGAGATGTCTTAGATCCTTATATTGCTGAGAAGGGTTAAGTTTATCAATATTAGTCATTGCATAACATGGCAGTTATTGTGTACAATGTTCTCCTGGTTCTGCTCACTTCACTCAGCATCAGTCCATAAAAGTCTTTTCAGGATTTTTTCTGAAGTCTGCCTGTTCATCATTTCTTATAGAACAATAGTATTCTATTACATTTATGTAACACAACTTGTTCAGCCATTCCCCAATTGATGGGCATCTTCTCAATTTCCAATCCTTTGCCACCACAAAAAGAGCTGCTATGAATATTTTTGTACATGTGGGTCCTTTTCCCATTTGTATGATCTCTTTGGGATATAGCCCTAGAAGTGCTATTGCTGGGTTAAAGGGAATGCACATTTTTATAGCCCTTTGGGCACAGTTCCAAATTGCTCTCCAAAATTGTTGGATCATTTCACAACTCCACCAACAATGCATTAGTTCCAATTTTCCCACATCTTCTCCAACATTTATCATTTTCCTGTTTTGTCATGTTGGCCAATCTGATAGGTGTGATGTGGTACCTCAGAGTTGTTTTCATTTGCATTTCTCTAATCAATAGTGATTTAGAGCATTTTTTCATATGATTATAGATGGTTTTAATTTCTTCATCTGAGAACTGCCTGTTCATATCCTTTGACCATTTATCAATTGGGGAATGACTTGTATTTTTATAAATTTGACTTAATTCTCTATATATTTAAGAAATGAGGCCCTTATCAGAGAGACTGGTTGTAAAAATTCTTTCCCAATTTTCTATCTTCCTTCTAATCTTGGTTGCATTGGCTTTGTTTGTGCAAAAACTTTTCAATTTAATGTAATCAAAGTTATCCATTTTGCTTTTCATAATGTTCTCTATCTCCTGTTTGGTCATGAATTCTTCTGTTCTCCATAAATCTGGTAGGTAAACTATTCTCATACTGTTATCATTATATAGATTGTTCTACTGGTTCTGTTGATTTCACTTTGTTCATACAAGTCTTCCTAGGTTGCTTTGAAATCATCCTCTTCATCATTTCTTATCATATAATAGTATTCCATCACATTTACATACCATAACTTATTCAACGATTCCTTAATTGGTGAACACCCCCTCAGATTCTCATCCTTTTCCACCTCAAAAAAGAGTTGTAAATATTGTTGTACATCCTTAGTTAGAGTTTGTTTTATTTAGGACTAATTCCTCCCTTAATATACCCTTCCTCTAATTCCTCTTTCTTCCTTCTCCCCTTTCCCTGATCAGGATTCCTTTACCTCTGACACACAGAATCCTGTGCTTTCTGGGATAAGCATGCTTAAGAGCATAAGAAAGGAGTCAAGACATGTTTCCACACACATGTTAATGACCTGGTAATATAATATCATCTCCACCATACTGTATTGTGTGTTATGTTGTTAGCTCTTCTTTTTCTAAGAGGACCAATGACATTACAGGTGAAATCTTGACTTGTGAGTGAATTGGATTTAAGTGAGGCAGACTTGCTTGAAGTAATCAGCCTCACTCTCTTTTCCAGAGTCTATCAAAGTCCAGTGACAAAGGAGCAGCTAGGTGGTGCAGTGGATAGATGGCCTTGGAGTCAGGAGGACCCGAGTTCAAATCTGGCCTCAGACACTTGACACTTACTAGCTGTGTGATCCTGGGCAAGTCACTTGACCCCAAATGCCTTACAAAATAAACAAAGGGGCAGCTAGGTGGTGCAGTGGATAAAGCAACTGCCTTGCCAAAAAAAAAAAAAAAAATCCAGTGACAAGACAAAAGTCTGGATGACTGGCGATGTCCCAGGATGCAGCAAATGACCTTGGTGTCTTGATGTCTGACCAAGCTCTAGCCACTCCACAGCGCCTGCTTCAGCTGCCTTCATAGCTATGGGAACAAATTGCTTTCATTCTCCTATTCCACTGGGGAAGTCTTCACATGCTTAGGGCAGTCATCCCTTAACTCATCGATGTGTTTGATGCTTGTTGGTTATTCTCAACTTGGGTTAGCCTGTTTACAGAGAGGGTTTTACGAGGGTATGACTGTTGAGCATGCTATAGCTTTTTGGTGCCATAGGTAAGAGTTGAGTGCCAGGTAGACAGCAAAGGTGGACGAGCAGTCCTGAAAAGGGCTAGGCAGCCCTTTCACCAGAGGTGCTAGTCCTCCTGAACATCCCATTCATCCCTATTATATGTACCATAAGCATTAAGTATATACCATACTTAGGGTCACCAGTATCTTGAAATATTTTCTATAGCACAAGATTCCTCAGAGACAAACAAAATAGAACAACTCAGTCACAAGTAAACCTCCCAGGTCACCAAACACTGCAAAGGTTCACCACTCTGCCATTTAAAGGTCTCATTTTGATCTCGTGCTCTCCCTTCTGATAAGGCCAGTTTAGAAATAGGATCCCAGAAATCTGGGCTAGCTCAGCTTTTATAGACTGACTATAAACAGACTCAGAGGAAGCGACAAGTTGGTGTACTTGTCAGTGATACTGGCAATGGTCACTGCCTTCTAGTTCCGCAAGATAATTTCCCTGACTTCTTCATTGTGGAATAAACTGTGAATAAGCTGGAGTAACCTAACAGAGATTAAATGACGAGGTCTTTGAGACTTTCATTCAGTAAGCAGTTATAAGGAGTAGGAGCATGTAGTGAATAATAATTATTATTACTTATGTCACATAATAAAGAATAATAATATGTATTAAGCACCTATTATATACCAGGCACTGTGCTAAGCACGAGAGATACAAAGAAAGAAAAACAAATCTCTCCTCTAAAGGAATTTATCATCTAATGAGAACTACAATATGTAAACAACTACCGTATATACATACAAACAAGCTATACCCAGATTAAATTGGGGGTAATCTCAGAGCAAGGAACTAAGAATAAAAAGAACTGAGAAATTCCCACTTCTTGCAGAAGTTGGGACTTTAGTTGAGACTTGAGAGAAGCCAGAAGGTAGATAGGATGAGGGAGGGAATTCCAGGCACGAGGGAGAGCCAATGAAAATATCCAGAGTCAAAAGATGGAGTAAGGAAGCCAGAGTCCTGGCTCATATAGTGTATGGAAGGGAGTAAAGTGTAAAAAAACAAGAGAGGTAGGAAGAGGCCAAGGATTTTAAAAGCCAAATGGAGGCTTTTTTATTTGATCCTGGAGGAGAACAGGGAGCCAATGCCAATTTATTACTAGGATGCTGCCATAGTCAAAACTGAATTTTAGGAAGATCAATTGGACAGCTGAGTGGAGGCTGGACTGCAGTGGGGAGAGACTTGATGCTGGGAGACCAAACAGAAGGCTACTAATGTGATGTGATAAGGATCAAGGTGTGGCAATGTCAGAGGAGAGAAGGGAGAGAATAGGGAGAGATATATGAGGTAGGAATGAAAAAGACTTGACAGCTAATTGGATATAGGAGTGAGAGAGTGAGGAGGCCAGGAGGACACCTAGACTGTGAGTCTGGGCGACCGGGAGGGTGGTGGTACCCTTTACACCAGTGGTGTCAAACTCACATGGAAATGGAGATCACTAAATCACACATTGGACAGCTAGATTGCACCATAGTGCATAGAGCACTGGGCCTGGAGTCATGAAGAGTTGGAATCTGGCCTCAGACACTTGCTAGCTGTATGACCCTGGGCAAGTCACTTAAACCTGTTTGCCTCAGTTTCTTCATCTGTAAAATGAGCTGGAGAAGGAAATGCCAAACCACTCTAGTATCTTTGTCAGAAAAACTCCAAATGGGGTCATGAAGAGCCAGACAAGACTGAAAACAACTGAATAACAACAAACCACACATAAGGAGCCCTATGGCAACATAACAATTTAGAAAACCACATATTAACATTATTTGTGTTCCACTATATTTTTATTTATTTTGTTTCACACTGTCTTTTTGTGGGTTCTGCTGCTTTAGACTTTTGTTTAGAGCCATTTTTTACAAGTATTTGGAGGGGTTTGGGGGAGACCTCAAGCAAGTCACTGCCTTTACTCTGCCATCTTGGTTCCACCCCTATTTTTATTTATTTTGTTAAATATTTCCCATTTACATTTTAATCTGGTTCTTCCTGTGTTTAGGAGTCTGCAATTTTGCACAGTAATAGGAAAGTTAGCTAGCACTTCTATGATGATGTAAGATTTGCAAAGTGTTTTATAATTATCCCACTTTATCCTCACAACAACCCTAGGTGGTAGGTGCTATTATGTTGTTGCTGTTCAGTCATTTTCAGTCCTGTCCAACTCTTTGTGACCCCATTTGGGGTTTTTTTTAGCAAAGAAACTGTAGTGGTTTGCCATTTCCTTCTCCAGCTCATTTTACAGATGAGGAAACTGAGGCAAACAGGGTAAAGGGACTAGCTCAGGGTAACACAGCTAGTAAGTGTCTGAAGCCAGATTCGAACTCAGGGAGATGGGTCTTCCTGACTCTAGGCCTAGTACTCTATTTACAGAGCTACCTACCTGCCTAGGAGCTGTTTTACAGATGAAAAAATTAAAGCATATAGAGGTTAAGTGACTTGATCATGGTCGCACAGCTATTAAATGTCTGAGACTGGATTTGAACGCAGGCTTTCCAGCCTCAGGCAGGAAAACATGGGTACAGCTTTCCCTTGATTCACACTGGCTGCCTGGCTCTGGACAAATCACTCAACCTCTCAGGGATCCCTGGCAGTCTTTATGTAGGATTATAAATTGCAGGGAGGTACTGATTTACATTGGAAAAGGGAGTTTCTTTTCTATTAGTTCCCTCTATCAAAGATATAACAAGGGGCAGTTAGCTGGCACAGTGGATAGAGTGCAGGGCTTCATGTCAGAAGCAGCTGAGTTCAAATCTGACCTGAGACACTTAGCTGTGTGACACTGGGCAAGTCACTTAGGAAGGAAGGAAGGAAGAGGAAGAAAGAAAGAAAGAAAGAAAGAAAGAAAGAAAGAAAAGAAAGAAAGAAAGAAAGAAAGAAAGAAAGAAAGAAAGAAAGAAA
>NW_020954557.1:37130736-37214760 GCF_900497805.2 Vombatus ursinus | reverse complement strand
AAAGAAAGAAAGAAAGAAAGAAAGAAAGAAAGAAAGAAAGAAAGAAAGAAAGAAAGAAAGAAAGAAAAAGAAAGAAAGAAAGAAAGAAAGAAAGAAAGAAAGAAAAAGAAAGAAAGAAAGAAAGAAAGAAAGAAAGAAAAGAAAGAAGAAAGAGGAAGAAAAAGAAAAAATATACACTGTGCTAGGCACAGTGTTGGATCCTCAGGGAGGATCCAACATATACACAGAAAAGTAAATAAGTAAATACAAAAAATATTGCAGGGCATTTGTATCTGGGGGATCCAAATAAATCTCAGATAGGAGGTGGCATTTTAACTTGAACCTTGAAGGAAATGATGGAGAGAGACTACATTCCAGGTGGAGAAATGATCCTGTGCAAAGGCACCTTGACTAGAGGAGGAATATTAGACACGAAAAAGAGTAAGCAGATCAGTTTGGCTGGAAAGCAGAAGCCAATTGAGGAGAGACTTTAGTACCATCTCCTTTTGGAAGATATGGACATAGCCATTAGCACCTCATTAAGAAGACTGAGAATGTCCACTTGATAGAGTTCAGAATACCCTGGGCCTGGGGAATTGTTGACCTTTTCCCAATGGTAAGGGGTGGGGAAGCCCAGTTGCCACCAACACCACCCTTCCTTTTAGGTCATTCATCTGCTCTGAGATAGTGCCTCATAATGCTTAGCTGTGTTCAGAATTTCTCTAACTGACTGATTTTCCACTTCACCCCTACACATACACCTTTATAGGTGCAGCACAAAAGGCAGAGGACCTGAGTTCAGATCCCTGCTCTGGTACTTACTCTCTGTACAATTTTGAGCCAGTTTTTTAGTTTCTCTGGCTGTTTCCTCAATACCCCCACAGGAGGAATTGGACTAGATGTCCCCTGCAATCCCCTTTATCTATGATCCTATGAAGTCCACACCAATAAAATGGAAAGAGAACTGGGTCTGGAGTTATAGGAAGAGGGTTCAAATAAATCCCACTTCTGCTACTTACTACCTATGAGACCTTGGGAAAATCACTTAATCTTCCTGATACTGTTTTCTTTACATGGAAAATGAGGTGTTTGGACTTTATGGCCTCTGAAATCTTTTCTAGCTCAAAACCTAAGGCAGTTAAATAACCAGGGGTTCAAGCCTGAATTATTTTGTGAGTTCCTGCCTAGGCATGATACTCTTAAGTGTTAGAGAGAATGAGTCTAGACTGCATGCCTTTATGAAAGCTTTAGTTGGTCCAAGAGCTCTGGCAAGGAGAGACATTCTTCATTGCTGCTTTGAGAAAAGACATGCATGTGGTTCCAGACTGTCTTGGAGTCTGTCTCCAGACACATGGAGAAAGAGACAGACTTTGGGAAGAGACATGGAGCAGACATGGAGCCTTGATACATCCCTATTTCCACTTTGCTTCCCTTGAGACTTCTGGGACTGTCCTCTTGGGGTGATATCAGGCAGGACCTCTATCTCGGTTGAGCAAAGATTTTGCTTCCAGTGGGAGAGTTCATTCACTCTACATTGTTGTTTTTCTTTTTCTGGTATATTCTAATCTGTACACCTTCTCCAATTTCTATTCATTATTTGCTGGGATAAATATATTTACTCACTATTTAATAGTTGTGGTGGTCTTTTTTTCAACTAGCATTTGTGATGGGTCAAGCCTGCTGGTGTTATCATAACCTTGGGGTTATCACTTCCCTTTTAAGGAATGGTGACCAACACATCGGAGTCAACCACAGTCCCAGAGGACTCATGATCAAACATGTTCTCCACTTCCTGATACACGGGTTGATAGACTCAGAGTGCAAACTGAAACATATGTGTGTATACAGTATACACATATGTATGTATGCATATGGGTGTTTGGACATAGCTAATTCAGGAATTTGTTTTGCTTGACTACATGTATTTGTAATGGGTTTTGTTTTTTGAAGGGTTGGGGAGAGGAGAGGAGGAAGACCATTCAGAGCTGAAAATAAAATAAAATTGAATTAAAATAAAAAAGGAAGAATGTGAACTGGGTGAAAATACTCAAACAATGAGATCATAGATCCCCGGAAGGTTTTTTGAAATGGCTTCTAGAGAAGTTGCTGAGCCAGGCAATACTGTAAGGATGACCAATAGTGAAAGACTTAGCTATTCTCATATGACAATAATACATGACAATTCCAAAGAACCTATGATGAAAAATGTTATCCACCTCCAGAGAGAGAACTGATGAACTCTGAGTGCAGAGTGAAACAAATTCTTTCATTTTCTTTATTTTTTCCTTTATTTTTTTTTTGCAACATGACTGATATGGAAATATGTTTTGTATGACTTGACTTGTATAATAGGTATCATATTGCTTGCCTTCTCAATGGGTGGGGAAAAGGCCAGAGGGAGGGAAAGAATTTGGAACTAAAAAAAAATTTTTTTAATGAATCTTTAAAAAAAATGAAGTTTTCTTTCTTTCTCTCTTTCTTTCTTTTCTTTTTTTTGGTAAAAGAAAAGAAACTGAAACACAGGGAAATCAAGGGATTTGTCCAAGGTCATTTTTTCCAGTATACTATACCACCTCCCCCATCTAGTTAAAAATAATAGTAACAGTAATAATATTAATATCTTCTTGTTCAACTTTACTTTATAAATAAGGAAACAGGCCCACAGAGGTGAGTGACTCACCCAAAGTCATATAGCTAGTTATTAGCAGGGGTAGGACTAGAATTTAGGTCCCCTGAGCCCTAGTCCAAGTGTCTTCTCCTATACTACACAATCTTGAGAAAGAATCATAGCAACCTAGCCATTTTGAAAATTAAGAATTTCTTAATGCAAATAGAAACTGTAGATTTCTACATGAGAAGGTCAGGCAGCACAATGGATAAAGCACTGGATTTAGTCAGAAAGACTTAAGTTTGGATTTGACTTCAGATATGTACCAGCTGTATGACCCTGGGAAAGTCACTTAACCTCTGCCTGCTGTAGTTTCCTCACCTGTAAAATGGAAATAACGATAGCACTTGCCTCCCAGGGTTGTTGTACGGATTAAATGAGATAATATTTGTAAAGTGTTTTGCAAATGTACTACACAATGAAAACTTTTATTGTTATTAATATTACTACTACTGTTGTTATAACTAATCAAAGCTTCAGGTTACAACTTCCACACAAGAGAAGCAAATACCTTATGGTCTAGGATTACACTTTTTGAAAGCTTTGATGATTCAGGATACACACACCTCAATGTATTGTCTCTTCAGCTAAAGGATGTTTTAGCCAGCCTGGAGGAAAGCTAAACATTCAAAGGCTGTGTTGGCATTATTAGTTCCACAAAGAGCTGTGCCCTTGGGTTATTTATGGAGAATTAATCTATCATTTCTAATCCATACTTGCTGATGGACTCAGATTTTTAAAGTGGCAAGTCTGATCCATTACAAGGAATACTGTGACAATAACAATTTTTGTACATACAAAATTTTTCCAAGTCTTGGCTTTCTTTTCTGCCAAGTGAGAGGATTAGCAGTGTGGCACAGTAGAAGGCATGTTGGATGTAGACCTGATTTCAAAACCCAGCTGTTATTTATTACTTTGTGACCCTGGGCGAGTCATTTCACCTGGATAGGCTTCTTTCTCCATGATCTCTAAAGGTCCTTTGGACAAACACAATTGACCAAGAACTGACTGATCTTGACCAGGTTTCCCTTCCCAGGACAGCAAATTGCCTGGGGCAATTCTTTGTGACCACATTTGGGGTTTTCTTGGCAGAGATACTGGAGTGGTTTGCCATTTTCTTCTCTAGTTCATTTTATAGATGAGGAAACTGAGGCAAACAAGATGAAGTGATTTGCCCGAGGTCACATAGTTAGTATTTGAGACTAGACTCCTCACTGCCCCAGACAACTCCTGGAATCGAAAAGCAGATGCCTATTTGCATTGGTTGAGACAGCTTCATCACTGGAAACACAGGTTCAGTCAATAAAAAAAGAAGGGAACCTTAGATGGGCAATGGGCTGAAGTAGGCATTGGGCAGGGCTTGCCAGTTCCTGGAAGTTGTGTGTGACATAATACATCACAGGATTATGACAAAAGGCTGAGACAGGCACACATATGCCTATGTATCCTTTGTTTTGATATCAATACTTTAGGTAAGTTCTTTGAGTGTTAGCAATATAGCTTTATCTTGAATCTGCCCTTGAATTAAAAGTAGGATCTTGTTTTCTGTTTATTTCTAATATTCTTTTGATTGGCATCCAGCATTTAATGACTTTTGGGGGAAGAAAGAGGCTATAGGATACAGGACTTATATCTTAAAAGGAATAGTCATTGACACTGAGGTAGCAATTGTGTAATTGTGCCTTGGATAGACTACTGGACTTGGATTTGTTGAGGTATAGGAGTTTGGGGGTGCTGGAGCCCCAAAATCACCACATGCGGGTAGGTCCCACCCAAATGAATTTGACCCAAGTTTTCCATCAGCCAAAGACAAGGTTTTTTAAAGATCCACCGTATTGGCTAGACTCTTAAGGAATATGAACATTTGTGAGCTATTGGCTAGGTTCTTAAGGAATCTGAGCACCTTAATGGAGACAAGATGGACCTTACATACAGAAAGACCATGGGAGGGATCTAGGAGTGGCCAAGTAGTCTATGAGGTAATAGAATTCCAGGGACCTGGACCACAGGGCCAAGGGAGAATGGAGAAGTGGCCTGGGGCCATAGGGAAGTAAAACAAAGGAGGGCTAGGCTAGGTTGAGGGTAAAAGAGAATTGGGAGATTGGGCATAACCACAATGAAAGGCCAGTTGATGGGATTACGGCCTCAGGTAACAACCAGAGTCCTCCTTGATTAAGTGGGAGAATTCAAGGAGAATCTCTTAGACAAATGGGATCTAAATTATTTTTGGGGTAAGGGACAAAGGTCTCGGCTTGGGACCATGCTCCATCAGATTCAAATCCTGTCTCACAATCACTAGCTGTGTGATCCTGGGCAAGTCACTTAACTTCTCTGGGCTTCAATTTCTTCATCTGTAAAATGAGGTGACTCCACTCCATGGTCTCTAAGATCCCTTGCAGCTCTAAATCTATGACTCTACAACTTCCAGTCCCCCTTTCTTGGGTCCTTCCTGATAGCCCAGCACTCATTCTAGTAGTGCAGTGTATGTATTTAGGTTGTTTGTCCCTAAGTACAAAGCTTTGGAGTTATCCACAAGAAGAGTCATCTGTAGTTAAGCAGCTCCATGAGATCTTCTGGTAGTTTTCCCCTTTAGCTTGCCATCTTGTTAGACCAAAGCACTTAATATCACCTGCAGCTTTAAAGGTTTCTTTGTGTGCTCCCTCTTCTACATAACTGATAAAAATGTGCAATAAGATGGGATCCACATTAGAGACCCCCCTATTCAATAGAGTTAAATTCAACAAACTTGTATTAATTAGGAGCCTGTTACAATCCATGACTAACATGTTTAAAGGCTAAAGACTTAAGCAAATGATACTTAACTAGAAATTGACTTAGGTCCAAGGGTGTGAAATCATTCAGTGGTACTTGTAATAATCTCATTAGTTTTGTTTCAAAGCTATATTGTGGTAAGCATGTTATATCAAGGTGACAGGTTGGATAGCTGGAAAGAGGGTCCTTGGTCCTCGAGGGTGATACATTGTAGGATTTGCAGTGTACTTACAAGAAGAAGAAATAGCCACAAAAAAGATAATAGTTGTGCAGAATCAGCAGAGATAATAATAATAATAATAGTTCACATATACAGAAGACTAAAATTTGCAGAACATTTTATTTTTTATTTAACTTTATTTTTAACATTCATTTAAAAAATTCATTAAAATTTAATTTCCTTCTTGCTCCTCTTTCACCCATTGAGAAGGTATGCAATATGATATCAATTATTCTTGTGAAGTCATGCAAAACATTTCCATATAAGTCATTTAAAAAAAACAATAAAAAGCAAAAAAGTAAAAGAAAGTGAAAAAAGTATGCTTCAGTCTGAATTCAAAGTTCATCAGTTCTCTCTCTGGAAATGAAAAACATATTTGTCATTGGTCCTTTGAAATTGTGAGTCCTTTGGAACTGATAGTTATGAGTGAGAATGATACTTATATTCAAAAAAAGGGACAGTGAAAAGATCTGGATGGGATTAAGGAGTGGTAAATCGTCTGGAGTGGGCCAGGTGCAATAATGAAAGGAGTATTAAGTAGTCTGAGGTTGGCCAAGAATGACTGTGAAAGGATTGTCAAGTATCTAGGTGGGCTGGGATGGGCCAAATGCCTTGGGCAAGATGCCAGTAATCAGGGCTGCTGAAATGTATGGGAAAATTCAGGGACTAGGTTGCTTTTCAAAGACATGGTCTCTTCCTTTTAGGGGTCCGGGTCCTATCACCCCATCAGTAGCAATCTCTAAAGGGGGGAAGAAAAAAGGGGGGAAAAATAAAGTTACATGATAACCTTATTATATATTTAAAGGGAATAGCAAGTTGTACATAATTGATTTGCAGTTTCATGTACAATCATCTGTTTTTTCTATTCTACAGTATTTTTGAAATGCTTATTTTATTTCTTAAGTTCAGAATAAAATAAATAAAATTTTAAAAAACAAACCTCCCCCCACCCAAACAAAACAAAGGAGAAGTTGGACTCCTTTCAAGGGTTTGTCCAGGAAGCTCATTTTCCATAGCTTTTCTGGAGCTATGAAGGGTTTATAAAGGTCAGGGAAGCAACGAATTACCTACAAACAAAGCTCTGTGCTAAGCATTCATTCCTCTTTGGGAGCTGCTTCAACTTTGGACTTGCCACCACAATCCTGCAGGTACCTATACCACCTATCCTACTTCTCCCTCCCCAACTTTCCAGCTATCTTTTTTGTGTTGTTGCCCCCATTAAAATATAAGCTCCTTGAGGGTAGGGACTATCTTTTTGCTTGTATTTGTATTCCCTGTCCTTAGCACAGCACCTTTGAATTTAATATTTTATTTCCCCTCCAATTACATGTAAAAGCAACTTTTAACATTCATTTCTTAAAATTGTTCAGTTCCAAATTCTCTCCTTCCTTCCCTCCCTCCCTCCCATTGACAAGGCCAGCAACTTGATATAGGTTATACAAAACAATGTCGTGTAGTCATGCAAAACAATTAGCATAGTTCACTTTGACATAGAGTAAATGCTTAATAAATGCTTGTTGACTTGACTTGGCTAAACACTGGGTAGGAAAAGTTTAAAATCAACATGGTCCTGTTCCTCAGAAAGCTTTCAAACTAATAGAATAAAATAACAAGCACACAAATTTGATAAAGGTAGAATGTTGAAAGAGTAAAGAGGGAGAGAGAGAGAAGAGTCTAGATAAATTGCTATAAAGAATGGAATGGGAGAGATGAATAAGACCATGGGACACAGTCTTAGGATCCCTGCATGGACTCTAAAAGATGTGGTGGTGAATGCACTGCAGAAAGGCCCTTCCACTATGTGTGCCTGGAAGCAGGCTCTCCAAACATCCTTGTGGGTTGGTTCCATGCCAGAGATATTGTACACCCTCTAAGTCCTTTTTTTAAAAATTTGATTTCATTTTAAATTCATGGAATAAAACAAGCATTTCCATAATGTAGTATAATTAAAAAAAGATGATTGCACATGAAAGTGCAAATCTACTATGTATAACTTGCTATTGCTTTATCAAGACGTTAGGAGACACCCTGTTTTCCAGAGCTAAAACCCAGCAAGCAAGGTGTGCCCTGAGCTTAGCATAGCAATAATTCTTTGCACTTACCCTTTGGATGATCTCACCCTCTGGCAAAATCATATAACTATTGCATTGCTTTGACCAGCACCAGGTATTCTCTGAGCTAGGACAAGCTCTGGACAGGTACCCATATTCCAGTCATGAAGTCCTACTATGAATCAAACTTATCACATTGTTGCTATTTCCCCTCCTTGTGAGAGCTATAGCTCACTGCATAGCCATTGGTATAAGTATTGAGATCTCCCTACATTGCCTTGGGTCCCCCTGCAGGGGCAGGGCCCCGGCACATGCATCTAATCTGCCTCCTTGCTTGCAAGCCATTTCCCTCACTTTGAAATTAAACTTCTGTTTGACTTCTGACTCTCCTGTCTCTAACCTGCTGTGTTCAGCTCTGGCCACCCACAGGTTAGAGGCTGGTTTGGTCCAGTTGACACCTTAGGTTATCATGTAAATTTCTTTTTTTTTTCTTCCCTCTCTCCCACCCCCTACTTCAGGAATGGCCATCATTAGACATAAATACATATATGTATATGTGTATGTGTATGTATATATGTATGCATATATGTAAAATTATTCTATACATCTATTTATCAGTTCTTTCTCTGGATGCAGATAGCATCTTTCTTCATATGTCTTTTATAGTTAATTTTATATTTCTCATTATGGTGGGAAGGAGGAATCAGAAAAGTAAGAAGAGAACCAGGAGGGAATAATTCCACAGAAGCCATGAGGAGACACTGTTTAGGGGGAGAGGTTTGTCAGTGGTGTCCAATGTTACACTTTGAAATGTTAAAGGAAATGAAGGTGAAAAAAGGATGTCAGATTTAGCAGTAAGAAGTAATTGATCTTTCAGAGAATAGTTTTGGTGGAGTGATGCTGGCAAAAAGCCAGAGAGCAAGGGATTGAGGAGTTAATGGTGTTGAGGAAGTGAAGGCAGCGAATGTAGGCCACTCTTTCTAGGAGTTTAGCAGTGAAAAAAAGGAGAAATATAGGACAGTAGAAGCTTGAGGGGTTGGCAGGGCTACTGCAAGGTTTTCTAAGGATGAAGAGACAGGAGATGTTTGTGGGCAGCAGGGGAGGAGTTCATAGGTTGGGCGAGATTGAAGATTAGAGAGAAGGGGGACAAGAAATGGGGCAAACTACTGGAGATGAGGTGAGGATGTCTGGGTAAATGTTTTAACAACTAACTCCCCCCAAAATTACACAACTCATTTGTAAACTTAACCTGCCATGTTAATATTTTCTCCATCACTTTCCTAAGCCTATAATAAACAAAACAATCAACCAAGCCCTCCCTGATTTGTAGTGCTTGCCAATTTCAGAGTTGTAGATGCTCACACTGAAAATTTAATAATCAGCTTGCCAGTTTAAGCTTGCTCCAGCACACTCTTGGGATGAGGTCAAGACTTTTTCTCAGAAGATTAACAAATATGATCATTTGCTGAGAGAGTAGTGTAAGATAGCACAGCAGGTTTGACTTTACAGGAGAACATTTGAAAAAGTTGTAGAGGAAGTAAATCAAAGACGAATTAAAAAGACTGAGATATATTGGCAAGACTCCCAGGAGAAGTCACCCTGAATTTGTAAGCAGACTCAGTGCCCACGATTTTGTAACTTTCCCCCAGCACCACTCAGCTACCTGGGGGTAGGAAAGGAGAAGGCATATGCTGGATTGCATCCCAGGGTGGAAGATTAGTGGGTTGTGAAGAGTTGTTGTTGTTTTTCCTTTGTTCTTGAAGAGGAACATGACATCAGGAAGGTGATGCCATGACTCAAAAGTGAATTAGATTTAAGTGAGGCAGGGCTGTGTAAAGTCACCAGCCTCACTCTCTCCTCTGGAGCCATCTGGGTCCAGTGGCCAGATGTAGATCAGGACAACTGGAGATGGCCCTGTGAAGAGTTAGAACAAAATGCCAAGGCACTCAAGGGAGGTTTAACAAATGAACCACAGGGTTGAGATGATGAAATAAGGAAATCAGTCCAGAACGTAAGTGATAAACTGGGAGAACAGGGGAGGATCTAGAAACTATATATTTGTATACCTGAAAAGAATAGCAAGTTGTGCAGAGTAGATTTTGCAGTTTCATAAGCAACCATCTTTTTTATTGTACTATATTATGGAAATGCTTGTTTTATTCCATAAGTTAAAAATTAAATAAAATAAATCAATAAATCAACAAGCATTTATTAGTGCCCACTCTCTTCCAAGGCCTTGGCAATATAGAGACAAAGAAGTTACGTTCTACAGGAATAAAATGGTGAGAGAGGCAGAAAGACAAGAAATTATGATCAGAAAGGAGAATTTCAGGCTTTAACACCATAAAGGTGAGACATTCTTAAGTAATGGGGAGAACTAAAGTGTGACCATTAGTGTGGGTGGCTGAGGAAGAACCAAGGTAAAGATCATGGGAGGTGAGGAAGTTGAAGAGTGGTCGGGTATTACCAGGATTATCATCTAGGAGTTGAGGGTTTGAACCAAGGTGCCAACCACATTGATGAATGAAGAGGGACCATGAGGAGGCACGTACACTATAGCCACTCTGGCCTATTTAAGCCTACTGTTTCAACTGGACTTCTCACAGCCCCAGTCTTCAAATAAAATATCTTTTCAGGTGCCTATGGGAACTTCTTTCTTGGTTGGCTCTAACTTGCTCTGTTTTTTGCTTGAGTGTCTCACAAGAAGTCCAAAGGCCTTTATTTCCCTCTCTTTTCCAGTGTTTGTGCCTCCCACTTGTGTCAGAAATTTTCGATGGTTATTGCTTTTTTTCTCTTTAGTCCTTCCTTCTCACGTTTTTCCAGGGCATCTGGTCTGGGTTATGCAAATTTATCCTGGGTTGTTCCTCTGAAATATCCAAATGGAAGGAAGAGTAAAATTAGTAGCTCCCAGTAGTAATTCCCAGAGCAGGCACCTATGTCTTAGAAGGATAGGGGGAAATCTGCATTTGGTAAAGCATATGATCCTATCTGTGAATGATATGATGACTATATCAAGCTTCAGAAAATAATAGGGCCTCCTTAAAGTCCATTCAAAAAGAGATAAATCTAATAATCCAACACAGAAAAAACCAAGTGGGTAAAGAATGAATGTTGTCTAGATTTTGACATGTAGTTGGCAGGGCAGCTGATTGAGTTAATTAATCCGTACATTTGTTGGTAATTGGATAGCTACTACAAATAGACAATGACTTGGGCCTAGATTTGAAAAGGAGGAGAGAAGACTGGATTAAGTTTGGGAAACTACTAAACCATCATTGATCCCAAACTGCTCCCTGACCAAAACAAAACATTCTTTTCAACACCAATATTCTTGTTTTTTTTCCTTGTACAAAAAAGCAGCCTTTATTGCAATATCACAATCAACACCAATATTCTATAACCCTACTGGAGAAATCTCCAAAAAAATTTCCTCTTAAAAATCACCTTACTTTGGAAAAAAAAGCACTAACAAGTCAAGATAGCATTTAAGTTCTGATAGCATTAAGTTCTGATCATATCAAGCATTAAAAACAGAAAGTTCCTAAGGATTACTTTCAAGAGGAACTGGTCACACCACAATTGTTTGTTTTGTTTTGTTTTCTTTTAATAAAATTTCCTTTGCAAAGAAATTGTTTTTTGATGGAAAAACCTTTTAAAACAAATGAGTTTTTGCAGTTAGATGACTGCAAGTCATGGAAGGCCACAGTCTTCAAAGACTGAAAATTCCAAGTGACCCAAAGGACAATGGAGAGAGCAGGTATGAGTAGATTGCAAGGTATCACTAACAACCGAGTACAGGAAGTTCTGGAATAAAAGACATGAATAAATGAAAAAACTTTTATTAAGTACTTACTATGTGCAAAGCACTGTGCTAAGTGCTAAAGTTAGAAATACAAAGGAAAAGACAGTGCCTGACTTCTACAAACTTACATTCTTGGGAGATAAATAATATAGAGTAGTGGCCCAGGATAGGTACTCGATCTGGAAAGCTGTTGTTGTTGGTCCTTCATCTTGGAAGAGGATCATGGGCTGATGTCTTGACTTTCAGGTGAATTGGATTTAAGGGAGGCAGAGTTGCACAAAGTCATCAGCCTCTCTCTCCCAGTGGCAAGACAAAAGTCAGGTCAATTGGCGATAATAAGAAAGCTACAAGGGTAGTGAATGGAGCTATAGGGGAGTAGAATGACATACCCTTTTCAATGGCATTGGCAGTTCTCATTTGAGTATGGTTCTAGAACCAGAAAGCAGTGGAAGATAGCCGGGGAGTAAAGTGACTGGAGACAGATGACACATAGAGAATGCATGAGATATTCTCCCTCAGGATAGCAAGGGCCCCAGGGCAAGAGTTCCAACTGAAAAAGTTTTCCAGGGCCTGGTGCCTGATTAAGAATGTGTTCTACCAGAAACAAAGGTATGCCTTTGTCATGTAATGAGAACAAGGGATAACATGATTTATCTGAGTGCCTCAATAATATGTATGAAATCTTAAAATATCTAGATAAAAGCTTTCCAACATGCTGGAAGAAGGAATGGATGTGTTATCTGCATTGATGGATGATCGATAGGATTACTGAGTTAGAGCTAGAAGGGACCTTAAAGGCCATGAAGTCTAGTTTTCTCATTTTACAGATGAGGAAACTGAGGCCCAGAGAAGTTAAGTGACATCCAGTGAGATTATTATGAATCCATCAAAGTATACAAGTGTAACAGAACCATATATTTTTATTCCACTATTCATGTAGAATAGAATTTCCGGAAGTCCTCAATTTGTTGTGCCTCAATTTCATTGTGCCCTAAAAATTCATTTGTAAATCAACTGTTTATAACTTGGAACACATTTTTCATGAAGTGAGCTAGTCTTAGTTAAAATGACCTAGGTTCATTCTGACATACCAGCTGTGTAACATTAAGCAATTTACTTAATCTCTCAGTATCCTAGTCAGCTCTCAAAGTTACTGACGAGTTGCTGATTTGCATTGGTAGAGGGAGTTTTCTCACCCAATTCCTCCCATGTAACAGTGAAGGCATAGGTCCTGACAAAAACACATTTCCATACACATCTACCACCTGGCAGGTCATGGAAGAAGCTTAATCATAAATTTCAGGCCTTTGATTGTGGTTTCCATAGCCTGGAGCAGGAGTTCTAGCTGATCAGAAATTGAACCAAAGCAGATGACAGGAACGGAGACTAGTGGCAAGAAAAGGTTGAGACACGGGTTCCATAGTGTCAGGAGTATGTAGGTACAGGGGTTAAGGCCTCTTTTCAGCATAAATGTCTTGGGAAATTTTTTCAGTCCTGGGATATCTTCCCCCATTCACTTATTTTATTATTCAAGCCCAAGCAAAACCTGCCTGTTTTCCTTTCAAATTTCATGCTGATACTTCTGTCCATGGTTTCTCTCATTTCCTGGCCCACTATAGCATACAGACTTGTACACTCCTTTTAAATTTACTTAAGGCTAGAGAATGAAACTTTCCCTATCCTCCACTATTGGATGTGTGGTTTGAATAATTACACCCAGATGCCTCTGATTCTTTGGGATTTGAAATAATTACAGAATAATGCTTTGTTAGCTCTTGAACAAGTAGAGAGGCATCCTCCAATGGGGGACATCCCTCCTGACAGATGAGGAGTAAGAAAGGACATCAGGATTTGAAATCTAAGTATGTGAACCTGGATTTGTTGACTAGAATTTTGAAGGCAATGGCAGAGTCCTGCTCCCTGAGCAAATTTGTGTAAGGATAGAGGCTGGCAGGAACCATGGATAAAGGGAACAGTAGTAAAATTGTGGTAATATGGGAAGAACTTGTCTGCCAGCCAGGGAAATGTCTGGAGGATTTCCCCCAATGCCACTGGAAAAATAGCACCAAGATTTGCCTCTGTTGGGTCTGACCCTATTTGAAAATAACTTGGTACCACCTGTGGGGAACAAAGTGGTTCTGGTGAGCTGGTGAGTTAAAGGAGCACCAATTACTGCAAAACCTAATGTCATTTGCTGAGATATGAACTGTCAGTGGCTAAACGGAGAGCAATGCCTGATGCAGTCAGCTGACAAGAAAAACTATGCACTGTATCAAAAGCCATGTCTGGCAACATCAGTTGAAAGCAAGCATGAAAGGAATCTGCTTATTCATGCGCAACTGATGCTAGATAGACTTTTGGAAGACAAGTCACTCACCAAAGAGATATTTTTCAAGATCTGTTGTACTTTTTTTTTTAACCTTTCAATTAAAATTTAATTTTAGGAGTTTTCCTTTCAGGTGGTCATGAGTACTGAAGGTGTGCATGTGTCTGTGCGTGTGCGTGTGTATGCACAGACAGGATTTTCCAAGGTTTCTTGGGTGTAGCATAGGAGCCAACAATGTGGAAACATTTCTCATTGCACCCGAGTCCTTTGTGTCATAAAGCCATCTGACAGAGGGGTTAAATGTTGATGGTTTCTGAATAAACAAGTTAAAAATTAATCCGAAGTAAAAAGAGCCTGCTTCTATTCGTAGCATTTTTTTTTTCAGTTGGGAGACCTTAGAGAAACAAAATCACACAGTTGTTAACTTCAAGCTTGGTACACAAAGGACTAAAATCATCTATCTTTCAGGGGAAATCCAGACTCGAGCTATCTTAGGCATTTGCTCACAGGACCTGGTTTGGAGAACGTGAACAGGACACTCTAGTAGGGAAAGGAGATGAGACAGACACTACCAAAGGAATAGTTTTGGAGCTATGAGAATCTGAGCAGGGGTGAGGGCTTTGGGAGGAATAGCTAAAGAACTCTGCATTCTTCTTTTCCCCTTGGCACCAACATTCCAGCCAATGCTATTCCTGCCACTACAGATCCCTACCCTGAGACAAAGTGAAAAGTGTCAACAGAACTAGCTGGAGATTAAGAAAAGTAGAAGAGAGAAAAGTCCAGGTAGCGGATATGGAAAGGGAAGTGGAGTTCCTGTGGCTAGCAGCCATTACTAGGTTTTCATTCACATTTAATGGATACATCCAAGTTGATCATATGAAAGACAGGGTTACCCTCTAAATGAAAAGTTATAGAACTATAATTAATACACGGAGTTAAACAGAAAGAAGAGAACAATCAAGTCAGTAGCTTTTTAATAAAATGCAGTAGAACCCCATTATAATACAGCTCCTTATTACATGGATTCATATATACTGTGGTCAAATCATGTCCCCTGAAACATAACAACTACATGCAAAAATGTCTGATATAACAGTTAGCCTATAAGGCCGGTGTTAGTCCTGTCCCTCAACACTAGCATTATAAAGGGGTTCTTTAGAAAACCCTTTACTAAGCTTTGTGTGAGGAAGGATTTAAGCACCAGTAAAAATTGTTGCTCAGTAGTAGTTTTATTTCGTCATTGTCATTATAAACAATATTTTTTTTACTGCCTACTGTGTGCATGGCATTGTACTAGGTGCTACACTCTGCTTCATGATACAAAGTTTATAAATACAAGAAAACAATACAAAGTTGAAGCCATTAAAAAGAGCTTAATTCATAACCACTGGCTGTGATATAATGAAAACTGTAGTCTGATGGTTTTCTATGAAAGTGATTTAGAAACATCACACAAAGCTAAACATTACAGTCAACATTTTACTTGGGGGGGAAAAAACTCCTTTTATGTGCTACTGCTGCTGAAGGATTCTTCTTAAAGTTGCTCCAAGTTTACTTTCTCTCTGCCATTATCTTTAAATACTGCAGGGCATTGTGAGCTGCATCACTATGAGCACTGCCACAGGAGATCCCAGAACCGTGGCAGACGGTGATGGGACTGGTTGAAAGTTCAGCAAGACACTGGTACTGTCCATTCACACTCAGTTCTTCTGAAACAGATAAACTACTATTACCAACACATCACATATACTTTGTATCAATAACTGAGAAACCTGAGCTTAAGAAATTAAGATCCTCTTATTAGCAAGCATAAATTTAAGGTGCTTTATTAATCCTTACCACTCACTCTGCAGGGTAAAACAAAGCTCAACTCCAGCAAATGCAGGACTTCCTTTTTTCTACTTGGTACAGCTAAAGAGAAAGTTCTGTATTTTCTATTAAGATGTCAGCTGCTGTCCCTCAGTTGACATTTGGATCCGGGTAAATGAAAATGCAGAGTTAGCTGAAGACTTTTTGTGCATGAATGTTTTAAAGATTACAATCTCTGAATCTCCACTTCAGTGCTCAGTCCATTCTTATGACTAGTTGTAATATGAAGGTAATCCTGGGTTCTTGAAGGTGAAAACCATTAGAAAGAAACCTTATTACATCCTACTAAACTGGAAAGTCTTCAAATATGGGCCAGCAGAGTGCTTGATCCATAGTAGGTACTTAATAAATACTTCTAAATGTATCCCCAGCAGACTGTGTGTCATCTGAGGACCAGCCTAGCTAAAAGATCCATTAAAAAAACACACACAAATATTTGAGGCAAAGTATAAACCTGAACCAAGAAGGAAGAAGGCAGGCCTTCTAATCAGTTACAGTAGGCGAAAAAGGATAAAATAAGACAAGAAGGGACAGCTAGATGGCACAGTGGATAGAGCACTGGCCCTGGAGTCAGGAGGACCCGAGTTCAAATCTGGCTTCAGACACATAACACTTACTAGCTGTGTGACTCTGGGTAAGTCAATTAACCCCAATTGCCCTCACCAAAACCAAAACAAGACAAGAGAAGGAAAAGAAAGTGTATGATAGAATGATTATTAAAATCAGCAAGATTTCAGTCATGCTACTTCATCTGTACTCAAATTTAGAGCAGGTAGTGCTTAATCTTTTTTTGTGTCATGGTCCCCTTTGGCAGTCTGGTACTTATATGGACCCCTTCTTATTTTTATTTATTTATTTATTTTTGGCTAGGCATTGGGGTTAAGTGACTTGCCCAGAGTCACAGAGCTAGTAAGTGTCAAGTGTTTGGTCTGAGGTCACATTTGAACTCAGGTCCTCCTGAATCTAGGGCTGGTACTCCATCCACTGGGCCACCTAGCTGCCCTGGACTCCTTTTTAAATGCATAAATACATAAAGAATTAGGAAGGAGATCAGCTGAAGTAGAGTTATCAAAATAGTTTTTTAAAAAACAAATTCATAGAACCCAGGAGGAAATGTCTGAATGCATAGAGTGGCTTACTGGGGAAAGAGGCTTTCTAGTTCCTACATCTAGGTTTTCATGTTGATAGCCTCTTCCTCCAGTAACAGATGCAGTTTTATAAGAATTCAACCAGAAAAATGGAAATTAGTAAGCTTGCTTAAAAATCTGTTAGAAGCTTTTCAAAAGTAACCATATCGTTAAAATATAACTCTAGCAAAATTCAACTATTTTCATTTTTAATTTAAATAACCATGAATCAATTATTTTCCACAGTCTAGATAAAGATAGTCTCTTATAAGGCACCTTCTTGATCCTAAATTTGTGCTTTATTTCTAGGCTCATTCAAATCAACATTTATTGTGGTGTGGGCAGCATTATTAGAACATAAAGGTAGCATGCATTCTTTACTCTTTGTGTCTCCTCAAAGTACTACAGAAAATCAGAAATCCCCATCTCAAGTTTTATAAATCCTCTTCTCTCATGGTTATTATGAATATTTGACTATCAAAGTTTCAGCTCTAAGTCCTGCTCACTTCCCATCAAAATTAATCAGATTGAGTAGCTGTGAACAATTAAGTTCTTCACCATCTGTTGTAAGTGAAATGTATCAACAAAAAAGACATTAAATAGGTATCATAATTAAAGTAAATTAAGTTAGATTAAGTAAATAAGTTATTAAAATTAATTTAAGTAATTAAAATAAAAAAGCTAGGACCAAGACAAAGTTTTAAGTCAAGGTAAAGGGGGGGGCAGTCCAAAGCTGTTCCTGTTCCTCCCCCAGAGTAATGGGGTAGAAAAATGTTGTTATACTATTGTACAAGCATTGTGTATAAACCTTCAATCAATGCTAGGAATGACTGGACTCTAACCAAGAAATCTATCCTTTAGTTTTCTAAATCAAGAAAGAATTTTTTGAAATCAACTAAAAAGAAAATCTTACCTATATCCAAATATGTTATTTCAAAACCTTGTTCCTTTCCAATTTCTCCAAGCATCTGAATGTAATCTGTATTAGGAATACTGAGTAGGCTTCTTCTCAGTAAAGTTATTTTCTCCCCATTTGAATTCCTCAGAGTATTCCAAGTACATCCAATAGTACTTCCTAACGCATTTGCCTGAAAAACATTTGAAAGTTTAGACTTATAGACAGGTAACTTCCATTCTGATCAAAAGCATTTATTAAAAATCTACCCTAAGTGTAACTTTTCAAAAAAAGCATTTTAATCAGAAACTAGGTCATCTGTAACTTTTCAATTTAATCTGATGGATATTAACAAGGGGCAGACACAACTATATGGAAATTTGCTAATAAAATACTTGTGTAACATAAAAATTAGTATAAATATTTTTTGAAGTGAATGGTTTTCATTCGTTTTCCTAGGGCTATATTCAGGAATGCCACAAAGTTTCAAATAATATTAATAACGTATTCTTAAGTAATTTTCACATGAATCACTGCCTTGATATCCTTTAGAGTCTATAGCTTGATCTCTCCCTATTCATTTTATTTTTTTAACCCAAGCCCAACAATTGATCTAGAATTAGGCAGGAAATGAGGGAAAAGAACCAGGGAAAGGTTGATGTGAGACAGTGGAGTCCACCAGAAAACTTTAACAGTATAGGGTACAGTCATGCAGTGGAAAATGAAAAGTGAAATGGCTAATTGTCTGGCATAATATTTGAGGTATTTTGTAGAGAATGCATCACCTCATTTTCAGTTAGGCAACTGCTATCTTAAAAAAAAAAAAAAAAGGTTGTTTAGCCCTAATAAAACCATTTCTACTCTGTCAATTAAAAAAAAAATCTTTATCTACCATAAGCCTAATATTTATCACCCACTGCCATAACTCTACTCCCCATCCCCCACACCAAATATAGACATAGATAACTTGTCAACTCACTAGAGAACCAGTGTGTTTTACTGGCAAAAATTCTGGATGAGGAAGTCAGAAAACATAGGTTTTAGTCTCTGATCTAACATTTACTAGCTATGTACCTTGAGCAAATCACATAACTTCTTTGAGCCCTGACTGTTGTAAAATTTCTTTGCCTTCCATGTCCTCAGTTTCCTTTGCCATAAAATAAAGAAATTGGGACCTCTACAAACCTCCTGACAGTCACTGCTCTGAGGTTCTCTCCACTCCTAGTTTTGATGATTCCTAGAAATACAAGTGAACGGGGAGGGCGGAATAGTCAGATGGAAATAGTCTCACTGCTTCTATGATCTCATCCATCCTCAAGGTGCCCTTGGGGAGCCTCTTTGCTGAGCTCCTAATTCACACATTTAACACCTTTCAGAAAGTAACATAGGGCCTGTGTGTCCTCATCTGTGAAATGAAGAGGCTGGACTAGATCACATTTAGGGCTAGAAGAGACTTTAAATACCATTTAGTTCCATCTCCTAATTTTGCAGGTGAGACAGCTGAAGAATAGAGAGATTGAGTGACTTGCCTGAGATTATACAAATCATAAATAACAAAGGTGGCATTTGAATCCAAGTCTCTTTGGCTCCTACCACTGTACCAAACTCCCTCTAGACAAGCTCTGCAGACCTATGTTTCACGTTCGAAGTTCCTTCCAGTTCCTCTGCTCTAAGGTAGAGATTCTTAACCTGCTCTGTGTCATGGGCCCCTTTGGCACTCCTTTTCAGAATATTTTAAAATTCAGAAAATAAAACACATAGATTACCAAAGAAACTAGTTATATTGAAATAGTTATCCTCATCTCTAGAATACATGCCCAGCTCCCATGCCTCTAAGAATCCTTATCTTCCTTCAAACCTCAGCTCCACTGTAATTTCCTTCCTGATCCCACTAGCTGCTAGTGTTTCCCCCACTTCCCAAAATTACCTTGTATGCATTTTATATTTACTTGGACGCATACGTGTTGCTTCCCCTGACAGAATATAAGCTTGTTAACGCAGGAACTGGTTTTTGTGTGGGAGGGTTTGGTCTTTGTATCATCGCCTATCACTGCCTGGAACACAGAAAGGTGCTTAATAAATGTTTGTGATTATCTTAACCTCTCTGTGCCTTAAGTTTTATTCACTTGTAAAATGTACCTAAAATGTCTGCTCCATTTACCATGTACTCATCATGTACTTACTGAGTACAGAAAGGCAATACTGGTTAAAAAGAGCTCTCTACTTAAGAGCCAAAGATTCTGAGTGTGTTCCAGCTTTGTTAATTCCTGGCTACGTGATATAGGATAAAGCACTAACCTCTCGTGGCATCAGCATCCTCATCCGTAAAATGGGGGTTGGACTACAACGTCTCTAAGGTCCCTTCTAGCTTAAATCCTATGATTCTCAGTTTTCTCATCTGCAAAACGGATGACCGTAGACTCCAAGAGTTGGAAAGAACTTTAGTGATTTTCTAGTCAAATATCCTATGAGATGTAGGTTATCTTCTCTACAATATATCCCCAATAAGTGATCATAGCATGTGGGTTTTGAGTCTTTTCACAATGCTGGCTTATACTGATCTTTACATGTTAAACATTGACACACTTGTCAACGACTTAACTAAAATGTGGCACCCGAAGAATCAGACATAATGCTCCTGATGTGTGTCTGACCAAAGTAGACTATAATGGGACTATACTTTTAGATGGTCAGGTCAAATGGTGGACATGAAATGAAGAATTTGATTTAGTGCAGTCAAAGGATTTTTGTAGTACTGGTATTAATAGATTCCAAGCAAGCACAATCCCAAACAGTGAAATCTGGGTTGGAGGTCTATTTAATATTAGTTTTTGGTTTGTTTTGTTTTGTTTTTTGGTGAGGCAATCAGGGTTAAGTGACTTGCCCAAGGTCACACAGCTAGTAACGTGTCAAGTGTTTGGTCTGAGGCCGAATTTGAACTCAGGTCCTCCTGACTTCAGGGTCAGTGCTCTATCCACTGCGCCACCTAGCTGCCCCTATTTAATATTAGTTAACATTTACATATTGCTTACTATGGGCCAGGCATTGTGCTACGTGCTTTACAAATATCTCATTTGATCCTCACAATAAACCTGAGAGGTAGGTGCTATTATTATCCCCATTTTACAGATGAGGAAACTGAGGCAAACAAAAGTTAAGTAATTTGCCCAGTCACACAGCTAGTTCATGGCTGAGGACGGATTTGACCTCACGTCTTCCTGAATCCAGGCCCAGTGCTCTATTGAGTCATCTCACTGTCCCGGGTTTTCCCCTTTGATGGTTTTGATGGCCATAACTTACTTTTAAACCACTACACTATTCTCTGCTTTCTCCACTACATAAACAACAGATGTGATAACCAAAGTGCTGTTAACACCATAAAATAAACAGAGCATATTTGTTCATAACAAAGCATCTTCCTGAGGCTCAGAAGTCATGGACTAGACTTAAATCCTTGTCTTTTGACTTCAAGATTAGTGTTTTTTTTTTCTCTCCACTACTACAGGTTCTTAGCCAGGACACTTGACAGTCTGCTCTATGCCAAGGTTCCAGAAGGCTTCTGACACAACCTTGTTACTAAGCCCAGCAAGATAGAAAAAGACTTGCTTTGTCTATCTAGAACTGTTGTAAAAGTCATATAAAATAATGTATGTGAAAGACATTTGAAACCTGTAAAGTGTTATAGAAATTCAAGGTAATAGTATTTTTAACAAAGCTCTTTGATTCTCTAAAACATTCAGCACTGGCACTAGAGTTCTAGTTTGACAACTTCTGATTTATACTCTCACTTATTTCCTCCTGTGACCAACTGTACGTACCTGGAAGATAGCTGAAATTAGATATGTGGTAGCCAGTAAATAACTCAATGTCCTTTCATGGGACTAAAGGGGCTTGACTGACCTACACAGAATGAAAATACAGTTTCTTGCAGAATAAGATACTTGATCATATTAACACCATTAAAGCCCAATCACTACTTACTAAGGAAACATTATTATCAGGAGAGAATTCACGGAATTTGGCAAGAAACTTTTCAGCAGCATTTCTCTTGGCTTGTTTTTTTGATGCCCCCTTTCCTAAAGAAAAAATAATAGAAAATACTTAAAAAGAATGTCCACAAAGGGAGGCTAGATGGATTATGAAAGAGTGGGTTCCTGCGTAATGGAAAAATTGCCTCATGTTGCCTACATGTTCTTCACATAGTTTCATCCTGGATTCATGCTTGCTTTTTTTAGTTACTGTTAAGTTGCAGATACCTGGAAAATCTGTTATCTATACTGTCCTGTATTGTTGTACTTTTACATATAAATGTCCTCTATATTTATGTTATTTTTTTCTCAAAAAGCAGATTCTTCCTGCACTTCTCTTTACTAAGCTACACTTGGTTTATTTCTGACCACTTTCCCAATCTGCAATGGTCTATGCAAATTATAATTTCATTCTTCTGGGCCTGTCTCTGGCTGTCTTAAACAAACTTAGAACTATGTATCATCCCTCCTTGAGTGTAAAAGGATGAAATTAGATTAGAAAAATCATTAAAGAGTTACTTATTTCCTTGAAATTGATTGTAATATGTATAATGCTTGCCTTCTCAATGAGGGAGGGTGAGGAGGGAGGAAGGGAGATAATTTGAAACTCAAAAGTTTTAAAAATGAATGTTAATTGTTTTTACATGTAACTGGGGAAATATAAAACACTAAATAAATTAAAAACAAAACAAAAAAAAAGAAATTGGTTGTAGTATTTAACCAAACTTCAAATTAATTAAACTTTAAAAATTATTTCAAATGCATTAGAGAATGAAGAAAAATTAAGTCTAAGTATAATCACACTAATTTTCTATGTATTTTTTTCTTACTGTCTTCAACAGAGAATTAGAAGTTTAGTATCTCTTAAACTGACAACATTATTCTCATTTCCTTGTTCTTCCTTTTCTATCATCTTATTCCCTATCCCACCTTCATTTGTTAATTTTAACCTTCCCCTGGAGTCCTTTTAACTTCTGGAGTTAATGATGAAACTCTGAAAAAGATTTACTGTTTCTTCTCTCTGCATGTCCAAAAAAAAATACATAGTATTTATCTGTATCTGCCTTAAAATAATGTTGGGCTTAAAAGCACAAAATATTAATATGCTTTAAAAAATTCACTATCCCCAAGCTTAATTTAGAAATACTACCTTATCCCCTTACATCTATTTTTTACTCAAACCTAGACATTCTCTGTAGAGTTATAAAAATATCTGCATACAACTAAATGCACTTAAATTTCATCTCAAGTCTCAGAGAAAGGCATTAAAAAGTTGCAAGTGGAAGAAATCATAGCTTATTCATATGTTGTACAAGACGACTTCTTTTAGACCCAGGACACATGCCAATGGGCAAGGGTACCAGAGTTATGATAACAATTTACTGAAGCATGCCAAAGCAATGATTTAAGATATACTTAAATTTAAAAGGAGAGAAAAGTAACAATCTGCTACTAGAATAAAAATTTCTTTTGACACAGCATGTTACGATATTAAACAAGACATATATACCAGTTTCTATAAATGATTCAAGTCTACAAATCGTAGTGAACTCTTTCTTATGAGCAGGTCCTCCCTCCTGAGAAAGTGTATACTCGGGAAGTCTCCAGCCATGCTGAATAGCCAGTTCCTACAAAACAGTGGTAAAGCTTCATTTATAATTTCATTTATGTAATGATTACAATAAAAACATTATAATCTCTTTTTTCCCACTTCTATTATAAAGGGGGTAACAAAGTAATGATGCTTGGCAACAAAAAAAAATGAGGGAAGTTCACCTCCTATTTTCACATAGACATCCTAACATTTTATATTTTACAAGTCCACCAATATTAACACAGAAGCAATACCCTCCTGTGAATGGAGTGCTTCCATATAACTATAATACTCTGAGATCTCACAGATCAAATGAGAAGCCAGGCTGCTGAAAGCCTCTTATGGGACATTAGAGAGGATGTCTGGAGGAACTCACTGATAATGACTCCTATGGCCTCTCCCCTCATATCTGTAAACTTTTGTGCCCATAGCTGACTAACCATTGCATTCGGATGGGAACAGGGCAGAGCAAAGAAGGCAAAAAAAGAGCTTTGGTGAAGTTGCAGAAGAAATGTGAGAAAAAATAAAACAAAACAAAACAAAAGCCCATATAAGGGAAGAAAGTACTCAACAGGACCAACTGGATAATGAGGGTGGATAACTGGCCAATAGAATGCATGGATAATCTGTAAGAACGATGATCTGCATGCAATAATTCAAAGCCGGTTGTGTTATTTTTGGCAGAGTAAGCAAATAAGCATACTACTTTCCTTTCCTTGACCTATGCTATCTGGTCTGGGCTATTTATGATGGCTTCTCTCACAACAGAAGTAGAAAGAGGTCTTCTGTCACAAGTGGTAAGAAACATTCTTAAAATATAAAACACTCTACCCATGTGCACAGGGGTCCTGTTGATCTCAAATGAGAATTCCACAAACCAAAGGCAGATACTGTATATGGGAGGAAAATCCAAGACATAATAAATAGAATAATCATTTCAAGTTAGTTTTGTAACATCTAATGAAAGTAACTTGGAAAACAAAACATATTACCATTTTATTTTAAAATACTCAATTTTTTTTTATGCAACACAACTGTGCTAAAGTCATTCTTATGTCTTTTTTTAGAAGACAAATAGTATGTATGAAAAATATAACTACACAACATACCTGTAATGAACCAATAGGATTAGCCTGATTCTTTGGTTGCTTGGAAGGATCAGGAGCCATTGGGTCTGGAACTGCAAAACTAAGTTATTTTTAAAATATATTGTGAATTAGGAAATAACTTTTCAAATATGACTAAACAGACATGCTTACTTTCAATCTGCAATAAATACATGATGGGGAAATTTTCTTTTTATTACTTTTTGTCCTTTTTTATTTGTGGTATATTACATCAAACATAATTAATGAAATTAAACATAAAATCCTAATTTTAAACACCTTTTGTTTATTATCTTCTTTGGTTTATAGTTGCATTCTGCCAGGTCAGAGGCCAGCAACCCACAAATAGCTCATGGGCCAAATCTAGCCTGTCACCTATTTCTGTTTGGCCAATGAGCCAAGAATGGTTTTTATGTTTTTAAGTAAAATAATTTAAAATTTGGCCCACAGGTCATAGTTTGCCAATCCTGTAATAGGTCATTGCAAATATCTTTGTGAATCAATTCTACTGCATAAACAATAAAGGCATCCATTAGAAGTGTACTTTGATGTAACATGCAGTCTTCCAAATTTCTATGTAAACCAAATGTTGGTAAATCTAACTATTCTAAATTAACTAGAGAGTCTGCTCTTTAAATATACTGTTGTAGCATTCTACTCTAAAGCAAGAAATCCATTATATAGCAAAAGATTAACTCTTAGTCATGATCTGATAGGATTTTCACATATTGTATAGCACTACAAAATTCTCTTAAAGTAACAGAAATTAAAACTGGTATAGAGAAGGTACTGAATTTTTTAAAAGAATAAAAGATATAGAAAATCTTGTTTTTTGGTTTAAAGATATGAACTTCTTCAAACTGGAAATTATTTGAGAACTAATGCCTCTTGCTGGTTGCTTTGAAAATTATTAATGCCAAAAATGGAAGTGAATTTTCCAAGTACATACTTAGACTCATATTATTTTTGAACAAATACAAACATTAAACTAATGAATTCAAACCTAAACACATATAAGAGTTACAAAGAACTGTGAAACCAAATGAGAAGCAGAATCCCTTAACTTCAAAAAATGTAATCAAAATTTTGAATTTTAATTCAAGAGAAAAAAAACATTCGAGTCACACTTCATTAAAAGTCATTTAGGATAAACCTTGAACCATAAGAAAATTTATTTGAAAACTGAAGACTCTCAAAAAAGTAAACTAATATAGAAATGAAGAGTACAAATGGAGTGCTGATTAAAGGCAAGACACTCACTAGTTCTGACAGAAGAAAAATTATATGACGTTGGTGGGTCAGTTTGGCCAGCTGTCAATGAACAGCTGTTTCAATAAAATGGTAGCAACTTATTTATATGGTAGCAACATATTTATATGAAATAGACTGACTAGTATAATGGAATATACAGTACACCAGGAACCAGAAGATCTCCAGGTTCTAGACCTGGCTCAGACATTTACTCATCATATGGTCAAGTAAGTAATTTTGTTTCTCTGAGACTCTTATTTCTTTAACTGAAAAATATGGATGATACTTATTCTACCTACCCTCACAGAGGTGTAACTTAAATCATGATACCATAGTGTGAAAACACTTCATATACTGCCAAGCTCTATATAATGGAAGTATCATTATTATATTATTATAGTTGCCAAAAGAAGTGGAAAATGGGCAGGAAATTTTCAGAGTATAAAATTAATTTGGGTATCCTGGATCTTATTTTTCTATTGTAATTATTTGTGTATATCATTTCTCCTAGACTGGGAGATTCACGAGGCAAGGACCTTGCCTTTTTCACCTCTATTTCTTGTAAGTGCCTACAACAGCACCTCAAATATGGCAAATATTCAATGAACTTTTGATTGAAATGATCTGGTAATATATTTTTAAAATCTCTTATTTAGTTAAGAATGTCTAGATTGAACAGTCTCATGGTATGAGGCTATGCTATGCTTGGCACAAAGTAGTTGCATTCTTAATTTTTTGATTCTTAATTTTTGAGAGTAGGGTTAAGGATTTAAAATAGGTGAGACAAGACTGATTTTTTTAGTTGGTTTTAAGTAGGATGTATCTAAGAACACTATAGTTATTTAGAAAGCCAGAACTAATGTAGAATTAAGCTGCATGCACATAGATTGGCAACCGGTGGGCAACTTTTATGATTACTGAGATTACAGATAATACTATCTCCTGTTTATTTTTTGATTGCCAGCATGGTTTCAAACTTTGTCTGAGTTACCATGCTATAGGCATCCGTGTACAATGCAGTAATCTGAAATCATCAAAATAATTTTTGATTAAAAGGAAGGAAAATTATGGCATTGGGTTAACCCTTCTAGGTCTGACTATAACCTGACAATCCCCTCCTCTATCTGCCATGAAACAAAAATGCGTAAGTGTTTTTTGGCTTATTTTTCCCTGGCTATCTAAAACATGCCTTGGAAAAATCTCACTCATTTTTATAATGCTATTCAATTTTACAATGTGCCAAATGCACTGAACATTTTATGGTGGTGACCTTTTGTGCACAGAAATAAAATGGCAATCATCAGGGGCAGAAAAAAAAAAAAGCCAGCCAATGATTTGGCAAATCTTGAAAATTAGTATATATCTATTAGATGTGATCTCTAGCCTTGAGGATCTGAGTTATTCAGGAATATCAAAGAACAGGCACTGATATATAGGGTCTTTATGGTAATAGTTCTAGGAATTCTCTAAGATTTAGAGTAGGAGAGAATAAGAATATGGCCAAACCAAAACTCCACAGAGGAAGGGAAAGTCTTTGTAGGAACCTAAACAGAGGATGCTGGCATCAACTAGAAAGTAGATGGCATCTCGTGTGAATTAAGGACATTAGAACTGGCCCAGAGATTAGCTACAAAAATCTTGGGCTGAAATAAGAGAGGTATGGCTCCTAGAAATAAGGTGGTGATAGTCCCACTACATTCTGCCCTGGTCCTACCACACCAAAAATACTGTGTTTGGCTCTAAGTATAACATTTTAGGAAGGATATTGGTAAGCTGGAAAACATCCAAAGAACAAAAATGGTGAATCAGGGCCTCAACTTCCGGGCATACAAGGATAGGTTTAAGGAACTGGTGATGATTGTCTAGAGCAGAGCTTCTTAAACTGTGGGTTGTGACCCCATATGGGGTCACGATTACACGATAACTGTCTTCCAAATCTATGAAAGAATTATCCACTTGTCCCGTTTGGTTACCCCAAACAGCAGAACTAGGAGCTGTAGCTGTAGACTGCAAAGGCTTGCTTGTAAGCAGAAATATCTTGAGAAACAAAGCTTTTCAAAAGTGGAATGGGCTTCCTCAGAATATAGTAGATTCCTCTAATTGGAGCTCTTCATGCCAAGACTGGATGACTAAAAGTTGAGTATATTGTAGTGGAGATTCTTTTCTGTGTGTGGATAGTACTATATGGTCACTGTGGTCCCTTCCAATTCTGAAATTCTTTGATATAAATAAGGGAGTATTTAAAAGTGTGATATACACAGTGCTTCATAGTCCAGCCAATTATATATCATCATAACATGTGATACAATGTCCTAGACATCAAACCCCAATAGTTATTTTACCAGCTAAACCACCATATAATTCAGTCCCTGTATTGATTACTTAATAAGACATATATGATACATAGCTTTCCAGTAATGAAAAACAAATTATAGACTTAGAGCGAAATTTACTGCCTTTGTCTCTCTTGCTAGAGCCCTAGAACAGCAGTTTAAAAACATCACGTTTCCCACAAGAAAATGCTTTCTCTTAATACTGTAAAACAGTCATGGCAAATATTAGCCTATCAAAGAATGTAGCAAGAAATAACTGGATCTCTCCTGCACTGATACAAGTCCTATTTGGGAAAAAAAAATGTGCCTAGCTCAATAGAGCATTCATTTAAATTTAATTCTTGAACTTAATTTTTATTCCTAAAGTTCCTCCCAGAAATATGAGAGTTTTCATTTAAAAAAAAAAAAGTATTTCCAATTTAAATACAACTGTTCATTCTGTTGACTTTACAAACATAACTCAAACTATCATTTTTGCCTCAGTGATGATATTTCTGAGCTGAAAAGTGCAAAAAAAAAAAAAAAACCCAAAAACTGTAGCTCACCAAAGACTTGCATTTGCTTTCAAATGGTCGATGGCTGCTTCTGCAGCTTTATGCTTCGCCATTTTCTTGCTTGAACCTTCACCTATATTAGGAAAAAGAAAAAAGGCAAGATGATCTGAGATAATATCAACAAAACACATGATCAAATGACTTTAATTTACAAGAAGGAAAGATGACAAAATTATTATTACAATACTGATGTTATGTAGCATTTAACATTTTGCAAAATACATTACCTCATTTTGGTTTTACAATGACCTTGTGAGGTAGGTCCTCTACAAATATTATTTTCCTGATTTTTATAAATGAGGGACCTGCAGTACAGAAGAGTTTAAGGAAGGATCTGGATCCAAATCTTCCTGACTCCACATACAGCATTCTATCCACATAGCACATTGCCTCTCTAAATACATATAACAAAAAAAGGTTTTCCTTAAGTAGGTACCCATTGGCTGGGGAAATGGCTAAATAAATTATGGTATATGAATACAATGGAATAGTACTGTGCTGTAGGAAATGACAAACATGAATATAGAGAAGCATGGGAAGACTTGCATGAATTGATGCGAAGTGAAGTAAGCAGAATCAGGAATACAATATACATGACTATAAAAATGTAAATTAAAAGTTCCACAAACATAAAACATTTGCAAATGAATGACATGAACTAAGACAATTCCAAAAGACTCATGATGGAAAATGCTACCCACACACAGAGAAAGAATTATGGAGTCTGAATGCAGATTGAAGCGTACTATTTTCTCTTTTTTCCCCCCTTTTTTTTTTCCCCTTTCTCATGGTTTTATCCTTTGGTTCTACTTCTTTTTTACATGACTAATGTGGAAATATGTTTACTATGATTGTTCATATATAGCCTATATCAGATTTCATGCTGTCTTGGAGAGGGGGAGGGGAAAGAAGAGGAGAAAATTTAAAACTCTAAATCTTATAAAAGTGAAAGTTAAAAACTAAATTTTTTTTTTACAAAAAGAAAATGAATTCTGCAAAATTATTAAAAACAAAACAAAAAAACAAGTTTGACTCCAAAGGGGAATATGAGAAGACATCTTCCTGCCCCACTCCACATGCTTGAGAGAAGATGGGGATCTAAGGATATGGAACATTGCATACGGTACCAGATTTTTTTAATGTACAGAATGGTTTTTGAGATTTTTTTTTCCTCTCTTAAAAAATTTTGTTACAAAGGACAGCTCTTTGGGATGGGAGAGAGGGAGGGATACAGGAGGACATCTAGGTCATGTAAAAACAAAAGATAACAACCAAAATGTATTTTAAAAAGGGTTTCCTTACATCCTAAATGTATACATTGAAATGACATTTTAAAATTACAAATGCTCTATAAAATGATAAAAAAGAGGTTATATTTCATGCTCACAGGTAATGAATATATTCACTTCTCCCCTATGCTAGGATGAAAGGGAGAACACCAGTGTTAACAGCAGAGAAGCCTAAACTTCTGCAATGTAGCCTAGTCAGCTTTGGCAGTGAGTAGGCATTCCTTTAAAGCACTCAGCAATGAAAATATTTAACAGCAAAATTATCATTGCTCTACTCTGTTGCATCCTTGTGTGCCTGGTCAAACTCCAGTTAAAAGTTGTGTATCTACAATGATTATATTTAGGGTATCTTCTTTCAAGGGAGAAGATAAGGAGAGTGACCTCTTCCCCATTTTAAAGTCATCCTATATTCACTTTATGAGTGGAGAAAGGGGGTAGGGACGCCACAGTCCATTTCTAATTTCAGAAACCAGCAATGAATAAAACTAACACATTTAACTTTTTCCTTCTCTTAGGGACAAGACAAAGTAATACAATAAAACAAGTTCCTGCCTAGGAAATCAAAAGACCCATGTTCAATTCCCAACTCTGCCTATGTAGCTGCTACTTCTGGTAAATAATTTTTCTTCTCTAGGGCTGTTTCTTTTCTGTAAAAATGAAGGTATCAGATTGGATCTTTAAGTTCCTTTTAATCTCTAAGATTTTATGATCAACAGCCTCCGGAATAAGGCATTTCAAGAAGATAGCCTATATTTTTACCAGTAAAATGGGGTGGGGGTAGAACAAGGGTGTTAAGGGAAGGGGGGATGACTCAATCAGCATAGTGATGAGATCATCTTTTATAGGTACCCTGTAGATTTCTGGTCCTTGGTCTAAATTAGATTGACGGAAAGACAGTATAGCTTTTTTTTTTTTTAAACTGAGCTTATACATAGCTAGCTTGCTGTCTTATATTTAAACAGTTCTAAACTTAGGATTTCATTAGTATAGGAAACTTCCAGTAAGAAAACTCCATTAAAACAGATAAGCAACAATCTATACTTAAAAGTATTAGAGAGCTGCCCAGGGCAGGGAGAAATTAAACAATTTACCGAGTATCACAGCTAATACATATCAGAGGTAAAACCTGAATCCAGGTCTTCCTAACTCTCCATCTACTATGCTATGCTATCTCTCTGTGGTATATACAAACAATATCCCAGAAACAAAGACTACTTGAAATAGCTTTATTATTTCTTTGGTTCATACATGGAACACATTTATTAATAATAGCTCCTACATTTATATTGTGTTAGAGAAAACTGTCCAAGTTTTACTCAACAAGACAGGTGATTCAAACATTTTCTTTGTTTTACACATTAGTAACAGAGGTTCGCAGTGGTTAAGCTCTAAGTAACTCCCCCAATCACATAATGAGAGTCTCATACAGTAAAGAGGAAAAAAAAAAAGATTTTAAGCTTCTGGTTACTTTTAACATAGATTCCCAACCAAAAGTTCATGACTTACTAAGTAGATTTACAAACTGGCTGCTTGGCCTTGTATGGGAGGCAGCATGGTGCAGTATAAAGTGTGTGGGATTTGGAGTCAGAAAGCCTCTGGCTACCTAATGTGTGACTTTGGGCTTGTCACATAACATCTCGGTTTCTTCAAGTATAAAATGAAGGGATTAAACAATATGAACTTAAAAGTTGCTTTCTTCTGACTCTATTCTCTTCCCTCCCCCCCCCCAATTCCCAGCTGGGAAAACAGTGATTATTCCTTCTCTGTTCTCATCAGGGATCAGCATTCTACCTCAGCCCCTATGCCTTTTCACCACAGATCATACATTTCAGGGATATGAAATGTAGCTTCACTTCAGTAAAAACAAAACAAAACAAAATCTGTGATCTGTAGTTTTTAGATGAATAGATCATAAAACTTGACTAATCCATTTGAATTTATTGTTGTTATATATATATTTTTTTCAAGTAAAATGCAATGTGTCTTTTTGTGTGTTTCAAGGTCAAGAAGTTAATGACAGGGTATCTATGTTTAAACAGGAAAATTCACATATATATTGCTTTGCTTTTCTTTGGATACAGAACGAGATATTTTACTGGGCCAGCTCCAGCTTGGTAAATAAACAAGAATATGCTTGTTTCTACAACAGTGACCTAGGAAAGCTGAAAAACTTTCTAAGGTTCTATGTGTCTTACAGTGGGGGAGAGAGAATTCATACCCACCTTCCCTCAAGTTTAACAAGTTGCAAAGTGGGGTGGGAAATGGGAAATCAAGGTACAGGTAGGGGCTGTGAGCTTGGACACATGGTTAAAAACTATCTTAGTCCCCAAGGCTACTTAGGAGTTCCTACTCATCCTTAAAGCCTCTCCAGTTCTGACTCTGAAGTAGACTAATGGAACCATTAGGGATATCTTAAGGAACAGGAAGTTGGAGGCCTCCATTACTAAATCTTAAATTGGGCTTCTGATGGTACCTGGGAGGAGGGAAAAAGGGAGGGAGAAAGTGAGAAAAAGAGGATAAAGTTTAAAATGTCTTTCTTCTGACCCGAGTTGACACTTTCCAGTTTCAATATTTCCCTAGGGCACCATTCTAAAGAAGACATTACAGCCTATTTTTAGGACAATGCTCTTAATAGTTTGGGTTAATAGTGTATACAGACCTGTGCAAGTTATATCACCAACGGTCACTCTGAAGGTGAAACTCGGCGTATTTGCATGTCCATCAGCTCTTTCAAATTCATAAACCGGGACATTATTGGTCTTCATGCCATACTCATGTAACACCTGAATTGGTGTTTTCCCTGGTTTGGCTGTGATCATTTTCCCCAACCTGCATAAATGAGAAGGTTGTCTGCTAGAAACACCAAAGGGGTGGGGGTGGGGGGGGTGTGTTTGTGTGTGTGTGTGAGAGAGAGAGAGAGAGAGAGAGAGAGAGAGCGCGCGCGAGCATTAAAGTAGAAATTTTAAGTGTCAAGTGAGGCCCTAAAGCTAACCGAAGGGGATTCACTTTTCATTCTTACGACTAGAAAACGAAGTGGCTGTATTTCTTCTGAGTTCTGAAAAATGAAGATGGCATTGGGAGTGGGGGTATTCTCCAATTTCCTCCGCTGGCAGCTGCAGCAGCAGGGATCAGGAGAGGTGAGGGAGGGGGGAGGTTAGGGAGGGTCAGAGAGAGAAAGCCCAAAAAACCGGCTCCAGCAGCACCTGCTCAGGGAACGAAACGATCTCCGAGGCCCCACGGGCGTCCTCTTTCTCAAGCCTATCAGGGCTCAGGTAACTCGAGCTGCCTTGGGCTCCTGGGATGCGACAGCAGCAGCTCTTCTAGCCTGACCCACCCACGGCGCTGCCCGGGGGTGGGGGAGGGAAGGAGTAGAACCCTGGAGGGCGGGGTCTCTCCCTTCTCCAAGAGGTGGAGGAGGAAGGGGGAGGAAGAGGGAGAGCGAGAGGAGAAGAAAGGGGTACTATTACCCAGAAAGCACCTCGGAGGCCTCCTCGTCCTCTCTCGCCCCCTCCCGCCTCTTCCCCTCCCCCGCGAGGCCCTACCTGGTGTCCCACGGGCCGCGGCGGGCAGGCTAGGGCCCCGTCCGCGAACTGACCTGAAGGTGCCGCTGTCCTGCGGGGCTGGCGCCGACGTCGCCGTGTGGAGGCCGCCCTGGGGCATGCTCGGCCGTGAGGCGGAGGCTGGAGCAGCCGGCGTGGATGGGGCCGCCGGGGTGGCGGCGGGGGGGGCTCGGGGCCGGGGGTTCGCTCTCCTTCCTTTGGGCGGCCCGTCCCCGAGAGGGGCCTCTTTGGTCCCCGGGGCCGCCGTCGCAGTCGCCGTCGCGGTCGCCGTGGTGGTCGCTTCCCGCTCCCCCTCCGCCACTGCCGCTTTTGCTTCTGCCTCAGCTGCCTCTTGTCCCTCTTCTCCTCCTCCTCCCCCCCCTCCTCCGCGTCCCTGTTGTGGTTCCGGGGGGCGGGGGAGAAGAGGAGGAGCCGATGGCGCAGCCCCCCTCACTCCCCCCGCCGCGCCCGCACCTGCTGCCGCGGCCCGGGCCCCCCGCCCGGCGCCCGCTCCTAGCAGCCGGCCCCTGCCCCAGGCCTCGGCTCCCAAACTGACCTTCCCTCAAGTCCGCGAGCGCGTGCTGCGTGCGGTCACTGACCCACGGGCCCCGCGTGCCGGCCCGCGAGCAGGGTCATTCTCTATCCGGGCATTTTTTGCTCCGCCTGAGGAGAGGGCGCGTCAGGGCCGCCGTAGTGGGAGCACCCTGGCCCCCCTTCTCCCCGAGACGCTCCAGAGTGGGCACGCAGTCGGACGCCCTTGCTTCCCTCCTCTCGCTCAAACCCCACGAGTGCTTTCCTTCCCGAGATGGGATGGAAGCATGTCCGAATGACAAGTGATCATTCTCTTACTAAAAATGACACCCCCCCCACCTCTGTATAATCAGCGCGTTCTTGAGTCCCAGGCGATGTCCTGAGCCCACGGAGACCCCAAAGCCAGGGGGGGGACGAACGAATAACTTAGCGGCCTCTGGACCTAAGGGGTCTGGGGGCTTGTCCGGCCACACCATGACGTCATGTCAGCTGATGCAGGGAAGAACGTCCATCGAACAAGTGCCCGCTCGGAGCCACACGCCGAGCAGCACGTTGGGGATGCAAGTACGGAGGTTGAGACGGCCCCTGCTTGCAGTGCGCTTCCATTTCTAATGAGTCGGTTTTCACCCTCCCTTCCTCCTTCGCCTCCTCTTTCTCTTTCACCCCCTCTGGGATTTGCAGGAGACATCCCTGCTTGATCCACGTTCGGAACCGCTGCGCTCGCGAACCCCGCTCCTGGGGCTCCCAACCAACCCGCGGAGAAATCCCAAACCCTGAGCATTAAAGGGATTTCCTCTTTTAAATCCTTTATCGTCGTCCTCTTATCACCTGAGGCAGAACAGAGTGCATTTAAGCCCTGATTTAGAAAAGGTTTTGGAAACCAAGGCTGCACTCTTCATAGATCGTCCCAAAAAAGATAGCCACTGTTTTAAAATAACCTGCATCGACTCGTGTCCCTAGTTAGCACCACTCTACATTTGGGCTGTGTCCCGGCTGTGAAAGATTCACAAATTGTTCTTTCTGGCCCCAAATGCGTGGAAGGAAATGCTTTCTCCTGGGCCTCACCTCTTCACCTCCGACCCTCCTCCCTCCACCCTCAGCTTGGAAAACAATAATAAACTGATGAAGGAAAACAAATACAGAGCCCCATTATAACCGGACTTTTCATTCTATGTCTACTTAAGCTTAAATCCAGAGAGTAAAAATCTGATATGAAATGGTTGGACGATAATATGAATCTTGGGACTGTTGTTAAGTCAATAAAAGGATCCACTATGTGCTAAAATTTTCATTTAATATGAATACAAACATACCCCCATACATTTTTTTGTGCAGAAGAGGGTAAGATGAGATACATAAGAAAATTGGAGTTTTTAAATTGTTCCCCAAATGATTCTTTTTCTGTTGCCCAAAATTGCATGACTTACTGCCAAAACTGGTAAGTACTTTAACTTGTATAGGAATTTCCTTTGGACCAGTTCCACTGAAGATTGTATCCAGGGCTAATGCTTGTCATTTTAATCTTCAGATCTTGCCAATGTATCCTTCAGAACTGATACTGTATTGGACCCGTTGCCCTGATCATGCTTAGCTCTGTCCCTGACAAAAGACATTATTGCCACTTAATGTCAGTTTCTTCTGTTAGCTTTTTTAGTCATATAGAATGGCAGTGGTGGCACTTCAGTCTTACCTGTAGCATATCAGTTTACACTTGATGTATAATTCATTATGCTGAGTATATGAAGCTGAAAGGGAGCAGTGAGTTCTGCACACTGGAAACTAGTTAGTGAAAACAGGTTATTTTGCTTTTCTCATTAAGATATCTAACTTCATTTAAAAATTCATCCTTGTTTTAATTTTGTGCATGGTAAATTTTCTTTAAAATACTAGCCTTTTGAATATGGATTTAATATCTGAAGTTGCAGTTGATGAAGTGTGTTATCATTAATATTAAATTAATATGTTTGCTGCTGCTACCAAGAGCTTTGTTAAGCAAGTTGGAGATGGAGGGAGATTAGTTCCTGTTCCAAGCCTCAGTGAAGCTGACAAATATCAACCTTTGAGCCTTGTGGTTAAAAAGAAAAGATGCTTTTTGTTACAGAGAGCTAAATTTACCTCAACACCATTCACATTGAACGATATTCTCCTAGGAGACAGAGAAATTTCAGCTGGTAAGTTTTTCCAATAGCTTTTAAAAACCTGTTTTTAGAATAACTACTCATTGTACTGTATTAGTAACTTAAATACAGATAGCATGTTACAGGAGTAGCATGATTTTTATTGATAGTCAAATTTTCTGTTGAAATAGGTGCAATGATATTAGTAACAGAAAGAATGTTTCAAATTTACGTAGTCTCAAATGCAATAGGAACTCGAAACATTTTCAAATCTATTAAAATGAATGGAACTTCTCAATCTGGAATCTCTTCCCCCACCTCTCCCTATTGCTTTGTCTTTACTTATATACATACTGCTATATGCTTCCCCCACTGAGTAGATGGTAAACTTCTTGTGGGCATAGACAATTTTCATTTTTATCTTTGTGTGCTCCTTGCTCATTTTCTGGCTCATTTTAAGTGCTCAATAAATGTGTATTGAATTGGATTTTTAATAAGTTGTTCTGCCAAATCAATTTGCACATTTCATTTTACAATAATATTAGCTAACATTAATTTAGTGCTTCAGAGTTTACAAAACACTTTACATATTTTATTGAATTTGGTTCTCCCAAAAGCCCTGTGAGATAAGTGCTATTATTAGCTTTATTTTATAGGTAAGGAAACTTAAGAAAAAGAGAGATAAAGTAACTTGCCGTTCCTTACTAGTCGCAACTGGTTAGTATCTGAGGCAGAGTTTGAACTGATCTTCTTGACCCTGAATCTAGGGCTTTATCACTGTATCACCTAGCTACTTCACATACTAAGCAACTACAAAATGGTAATGATACCTGTTGTATTATCCCCTTAAGTTTGTGGTATGAACCGAATCAGATGATGAAAGGGATTTCATTATCATAAGGAACTCCTCCTCATTTATGATACTGTAAATAAATCCTAGGAAATTGCTTAAGTCATGTAGAGGTTTGATGATTTACTTAGTATCATACAGATAAAAGTTATTATATTAAATGTACGAAGGCAGCCAACATGGCTCAGTGGATATAGAGAGCTGGTGCTGGAGTCAGAAAGACCTGAGTTTAGATATGACTGCTGATATTTAGTAGCTGTGTGACCCTGAGCAAGTCACTTAACCTCTGTTTGCTTTAATTCACTGGAGAAGGAAATGGCAAACCACTCCAGCATCTTTGCCAAGAAAACTCTATGGACAGTACTGGCATGTGGTCACAAAGAGTCAAATGTGACTGAACAACAATGACATAGAGATAATAAGGATCTAGAGGCAGAATTTCAATACAGGTTATCCTAACTTTGGGCAGCTGGGTGGCGCAGTGGATAGAATGCTAGGCCTGTAGTCAGGAAGAACTGAATTCAAATCTAGCCTCAGACACTTACTAGCTATGTGGCCCTGTCACTTAATGCTATTTACCTCAGTTCCTCATCTGTAAAATGAGCTAGAGAAGGAAATAACAAACCACTCTACTGTCTTTGCCAAAAAACCCAAGTAGGGTCAAAAAGAGTCAGGCATAACTGAAAAAGACTGAAACATCCTAACTTCAAATAAGCACTCATAGGCTGGGCCATATTGCTTACGTAGAAGCAAAAGCATTCTGAAATGGGGAAATTATCATATCATTTCTACTACCACTACTTATTATTATGATACTGCTATTGTTTTCATCATTTAAGTTAAGTTATTGGTATATAGAGGTAGCCTATTTTAGTTAACTGAATTTTTCTAGACCTAGTTGGAACATGGAGGACTTTGAATTGATATTTTAACAACAGATTGTTACTTATAAGAAAACATTCCCACTGCTTAATCTCTTTTCATGGGACATTTTCCTGAGTACAAAGAAAAGAATACTATTTATCATTTAACTGCATAATCTACTGTAAATGGAATTGATATTTTGAAATTTTGGTTTAAATCATTGCCATTACTATTATAATTTATAACCTTGGGGTTTTTTTAATGTTGTACTTTTAAAATAATCAGAGTAGGTAGGTGAAAGACGTTTAAAACACAACAATGTTCTTTTATTAAAGGTATCTCATCCTACCAATTACTGAATTATGAAGATAAATCAGATGTTTCCCTCTATGGAAGACGAGGAAATCATATGGTGAATGATGTTGGGATTAACGTTGCTGGATCAGATTCTATTGCAGTAAAAGCTTCATTTGGTGTGGTAACTAAGCATGAAGTAGAAGTAACAACATTGCTCAAGGAACTTACTACTAGGTTAGTAGGATAGTTTTTGATGTATTTAAATAATCCAATTCAATATTTGAATTTTACAAATTTGGCTGCAATACATTTAAAATGTGCATTATATTTTACAAAGCTAAGCAATTTGCTGTTTAAGTTCAGAATGCTACAATTAATCTTGCAAGATGAGTTTCAAAAATGGTTTGAAAAAAATTCTTGATTGGTCTACAAAATGTGCTTTTCTCAGGGCCACATTCAATAAATGCTACCTCTTACTTTCCTGACAATATTCCTTTCCAGATTTTCAGTTGTCTCCATGTCATTTGATAGTAGGCTCTTAATCAGTCAAGCAGTAAGCATTATTAATCATTTACCACATAATAGGCACTGTTAAATGCTGGGAAATCCACCCTCCCCCCCCCCCACAACAATAACAACAACAAAAACCCATACCTCCCCTTGAGGACCCTACATCTAGTACTTAATATCATGCCTGGCATGAGATGGCTCAGTGGATAGAGGGCTGAGCCTGGAGTCAGTAAGATTCCTCTTCTAGAGTTTAAATTCAACGTCAGACACTTCGTAGCTGTGTGACCCTGGGCAAGTCATTTCACTCTGTCTGCTCCCGTTTCCTCATCTGTAAAATGAGTTGGAGAAGGACTTAGCAAATCACTCTAGTATCTTTGCCAAGAAAACTCCAGAAGGGGTTACAAAGTATTGGATGCAACTCAAAAATGAAACAATAACAATGTTTGTTACTGAGTGACTTTCTGAAGACGAAGATGAACTGAACTGAAAGAATATAAGAACCTGCTTGGTGCAAATATTACGGAAGTTCCTCCACATAGACAAATTTCTGCAAAAAACAAATTTTGAAAGGTTCATAGATCTAGAGTTGGAAGGGATATTAGAAGCCTTCTATTCCAACCTCCTCGTTTTACAGATGAGGAAACTGAGGTTCAGATAGGTTAAATTATCTGCCCAGGCTCACACAGGTAATAACTGGCATAGTCAAAATTTGAACCCAGCTCCTTTAGATTGTAAATCTAACTCATTTTCCACTATTATGCCACCTTGCCTCCCCGCATCATATAATCCAAGTCCAAAAAATTAGAAAGGAGAGGTATCGTCATGGTACCTGACATGGTACCATGTCAGCACAGTGTTGCAGCATAGTGGCTAGTCAGCAGTTTTTTTACCTTGCAATGCAAGGGAGATCATTGGAGTCATATTGATGAGTACCCTCTCTACCAGATTTTCCTGTAGGGATTCTTTTATATGTAAGAGCAACAAAAAATCAAAGAAAGTGCCTATTTTGTTCTGATTTGTCATACTAATTATATAATAATAAGAGTATCTAACATTTATATAGCGTTTACTCTGTGCCAGGCACTATGCAAAGCACTTTACAATTATTATCTTGTTTGAGTCTCACAATGATCCTCAGAGGTAGGTGCTGTCAGAATCCCTGTCTTACAGATGAGAAAACAAAGACACAGACACAGCATATACAAGGAATAAATGAGAGTACAGAAAAACAACACAAAACAAAAACCTCATGGTTAAGAAACAAGGTATGACGGATCTATGGTACAGACAATCCAAGCAGAATATAGATGATATATATGGTACAGGCAGCTATACTCTCTTAACTATGCTAAACTTAACTATTGTTAAGAAATATCTTTTTGAACAGGGTATAGGGAGGTTTCTTTTTTTTAATAGGTAAGCATTTTAAATAGGTTATACATTTTGCTTTCCTAGCAAACACAGCAGTCTTGTGGTTGCTTAAAACCAAGGTTCATAGTTAGTTAAACTCTTTTTAAAGAGTTTACTGAATTTCTTTTAGTCATATTGATTCCTTTTAGGCCTGTTCACATTGTTTTATATCACAGGCAAGTAGGTTTTTATGTCTTCATAATTATGAATAATTAGAAACTAAATAAATGTAATTAGGTAATAATAAATACCTGTGGATTTCTTTTTTCTTTATTTTAGAAAAATTAACTTTGATCACTGCCTAATCCGTCAATCAAGGAGTAGTAGAAAGGCAGTATTGTGTGTGGTCATGGAAAGTATTAGAACAACACGCCAGTGTTCTTTATCTGTGCATGCTGGAATGCGTGGGGAAGCAGTGAGGGTAAATATCCTTAAAAGACTTCTCTTACTAACTAAAAGGTTGTGGTATATATATATTTTGAAGCTAGAAACTAGTTTTTTTTAGTGGTACTAGGACAAAAGAATAGTTGTAATAGCATTTTTTGCTAAAATTTTGATAGAAAATGTGGAGTTTCTTGCATAGATATTTATATTTGTGCATCAAACACTTGGAAAAAAATCTCCAAGAGAACTTGGATTCTAAATTCAAGGAATTTCAAGGATGCTTAAAAGTCCATCCTTGTGAAATAAAGTGCATATAACTAAAGACCATCCTTTAATCACTGAAATAGTGCTACAAGAATGAAAGCAATTGTTTGGTTCAAAGAGTATGTTTTTCTTTTTTTAGTCATACAGATTATACTTTTGAAACAAAGGATTAAAGTTATGGTGCTTATAGGAACCTAAAATATTACAATTCTCTATAGTAATATTTCTTGTGACCAAACTTACCTCATTCAGAATTTAAGCTTTTATTTTAAAATAATTTTATGAAGTTATATCTGTTTAAGTCTTTAGACCAATTATAGTTCTTCTTTATCTTCATTTAGTGAAGCATAATAATTATTTGATTAGTTTGATTTAGAAAGAATTGCATTTTTAGGAATGGAAAGGTAAGGTTTTGGTTAAATTTTATCTATATCTTAGTAGAGTGAAACTTTGTCTGGTTGGGACTACTGATTTGTACTGAAATGGAAACGGGAAGTATTGATTTAATCTAGTTAGTTTAACAAACCATTCACCTAGGAATTAGAATTTTCACTGGCTTGAAAGACACAAACAGGCTTTTGGTTTAGAATAACTTTTGAAGACTGCCTAAAGTCCCAAGGCATCAAAACAGCTCCACAGGTCAGTAGGCTAGTGAGACTGGAGGAAACTTTCAAATAATCTATTTGATTGGCATTTGTAACGACATAAAAGGGATGAAGAGGACTAAGTATTCAGCTCTTGGAGAGCATTATTATTGCATCGGATTTAACATTATTAGAACTAACAGTAATGTGAATGAAATAGGGTAAAGTATTTCCTTCCTTGAGATAAATTACCATTTCCAAAAAGAGAATTTTTGTCCCTAGAAGAGCCAAATAATTTAAAACAAGATAGTTCTTTACTTTAAAAGTAGGTTTATCCTAAAAATAATAATAATGAAAAAAAGCCTTGTCTAGAGAATTGAACTAATGCTATTCCTTCAAAGTTTCATTCACACTCAAAGAATTTCCCTTTCATGATTGACTCCCTACTAATACATGTTATTTCTTTCTTGAAAATTAGTTTCACATTATTGATGAACAAAACCCAAAAGGAAGAGACAAAGCTATTGTTTTTCCAGCACACACAACCATAGCTTTTAGTGTTTTTGAACTTTTCATTTATTTGGATGGTGCCTTTGGTAAGTAATCTGTTTGTGAGATATTTACATATTTATGCTTTTCAAATAAACTATTTTAACTCAGAAATTGCTTGGCAATTATTTTATGTGAAAATGAAATCATTAAAATTCGGTAATACTTTCCAGAAGGAACAATCTTATGTAGAGATGGCAGTAGGTGACTTTTAACTAGTATGGGGATCCCCCCTTCCTCATAAAATCTTTCTACCACTTGCTTGCTTTATATCTTAAAGCAATTGTATTATGTCCTCCAATCAGAGGTAAATGTTAAAAATGACTGGAAGAAGCAACATTTTTTTAAATTAATTAATTTATTTTTAGTTTTCAACAATCACTTCCATAAACTTTTGAGTTTTAAATTTTTCTCCACCTCCCTTCCCAATGGCAATCTGATATAGGCTCTACATATACATTCCTGTTAAACATATTTTCACGTTAGTCATGTTGTAAGGAAGAATTAGAACCAATAGAAGGAACCACAAGAAAGGAAACAACAAAACAGAAGGAAAAAAAAAGAGGAAATAGTATGGAAGAAGCAACTTGTTGAACTACTATTACACTAAGATGTAAATAACTTATAAAAGCAGATTTTGATGGAAGGGGTGTAGGGAAGGGTAAGAAAAAAAAAAGAAGACTGAGCACCTGAAAGGATAGAAGTGTGTTTGTTAGGGTAGGAGGGAGAGATGAGGGGAAAGTATAGAAAAGAGAGAATTCATGACCTTAAAGATACTATGTTATGTTTGCCTAGGGCTGCCGGCTTTGATTTCCAGGTTTCTACTACAAACTTTTTTTTTTTTTTGGCTCTAGGCAGTGGGGTTAAGTGACTTGCCGGTCACACAGCTAGTAAATGTTAAGTGTTTGAGGGCGGATTTGAACTCAGGTCCTCCTGAATCCAGGGTCTGTGCTGTATCCACTATGCCACCTAGCTGCCCCAAGTACAAACTTTTAAAAAAGATTTTTTTTTTAAACTAACAACTTCAAATGACTTAAAGGACATAAAATAAATAGTCTCAGGGAAATTTATTTCTAACCTGGACATTTGTGGCTATTCAACTTAAGTTGTGAATCTCAGTTTTATATTTTAAAAGTCTTACAAAAATAATTTTAAAATACTTATTTGTTGACACAACTGTTTACCTGCTTTTTTATACTCCTTTTTCCTAAGCAGGGTATGAAACTAGGTAGAAGCAGTTGTGAGCCTATACTTTTATAGTATAATGTCTAATAAAGGGAATGCTGTGCACACAATAGGTGCTCATTGTTTAAATTTAAACTGTTGATAAATGTTTAAATCTTCCTATGTTGAGCCTAAGTATTTTGGGTGAAAGATAAAAATACCTCACTCAGCCTTCCTTCAGTTTAGAGCAATTGTGGCATAAAATATTCCCATGTGATAAAAAACTAGGTTTACAAACCGTATTTATTTATCTCATTTGTTCCTAACAATAACTCTGTAAGCTAGGTATAGGGTTATATCAATTTAAATTGAGGTCTGGAGAGAGAAAGTGATTTACCCATGGCAAAATAACTAATCAAAATCAGAATTAGACATTCAGGTCTATCATAACTCCTAGCTCAGCATTCCTTTTGCTACTCCAGACTGCTCTTTAAAAATATGCAAAATGTAGGAATTGAGATATATGGCCTCTTAGATCTACTCCAGACTCTAAATCCTATGACTGTTTCATTTTAACTTATACTACCATCCCCTCTAAATATTCTTCACTTTAGGCACTCTGGACTATTCCACATCCTCAATACCCTTCCTACCTTTTTCTGCCTCTGTATATTGGCTTTATTACACATCCTAAATTGTCATCTTCAACCGGTCCTGTTGAAGTCTTATGCATCCTTTAAAGCCTAGCTTAAATGCCACCTTCTTCAGGATGTTTTCCTTGAACCTCCTAGACAGTAGTGCTCTCTCTAATTTCACGTAGCATCTTACACTTCTCAGGTACTTTCTTTTTTTTTTTATGGTATTGTATTTTGTTCCCAATTACATATAAAGACAATTTGTAACATTCATTTAAAAATTTCTTTTGAGTTCCAAATCATCTCCCTTCCTTCCTTCTTTCCTCACCATCCTTGCCCTAAGACTCTTACCAATTTAATATAGGTTATGTATGTACAATCATGTAAAGCAAATTTCCATATTAGTCATGTTGTAAAAGAAGAAATAGGCCAAAAGAAAAGAACCACGGGAAAAAAAAGAAAGTGAAAATAGTATGCTTTGATCTGCAGTCGTACTCCATCAGGTCTTTCTCTGTATGTGAATAGCATTTTCCATCATGAGTCTTTTGAAATTGGAAGTCGTTCATGTCGATTATTGTACAATGTTGCTGATACTGTGAATAATGTTCTCCTGGTTCTGCTTACTTCACTTTGCATCGGTTCATGTAAGCTTTTCCAGGTTTTTTCTTTCAGGTACTTTCAAATTGTACTGAGATCAGGGACTATTTTATGTAATCTTTGTTCCCTGGTATAATCTTTTCTATAAATTACACATTAGATAAATGTTTATTGAATTGAATTCAGTTGAACCCTATAAGCAGCCCTTTTGCCTCTTTAAAAAAATCTCTAAGTTGGCAAAGAATTGGAAATTGAGAGGATGCCCATCACTTGGGGAATGGCTGAGCAAGTTGTGGTATACGAATGTGATGGAATACTATTGTGCTATAAGAAATGATGAACAGGCAGACTTCAGAAAAACCTGGAAAGACTTGTATGGTCTAATGCTGAGTGAAGTGAGCAGAACCAAGAGAACGTTGTACACAGTAACAGCCATGTTGTGTGATGACTAATATTGATAAACTTAACTCTTCCTGACAATACAAGGATCTAAGACATCTCCAGAGGCCTTGTGATGGAAAATGTCATCCACGCCCAAAGAAAGAACTATGGAAGCCAAATTGCTAATTTTTTTTTCTCTTCTGTTGAGTTTTGTTTCCTCTTTCTGATGGTTCCTCCTATTGGTTTTAATTTCTACTTATAACATCACTAATGTGAAAATTTGTTTAGTATGAATGTAAATATATAGCCTATATCAGATTGTGTGCCGTCTTGGGGAGGGTGGTGGGGAGGAAGGGGGAGAAAAATTTTAAACTCAAGAGCATATGGAAGTGATTATTGATAAATCAAAATAAATTAATAAAAAAAATCTCTAAGTCCATCTGATGGCCACCTCTTTTACAGAATCGCAGGCTTCTGAGAACTGGAAGGGACCTCAGTGATCATGTCGTGCAATCCATACAGGAAAAGTGCCCCCATTATGACGTATCAGACAAGTGGTGGTTTAGCCTCTGTTTGAAGACCCCAAGGAGGAAGCCCACACTGCCTCTCCAGGGAGCCCTATTCACTTTTGCCCAATTCTAAGTTTTAGGAAGTTTTTCCTAATACCAAGCCCAAATTGACCCTTTTGTAATTTCTCCCCACTGTTCCTGTTCTACCCTTGGAGGCCAGTAATACAGGTCTAGTTTTCCATCCACGTGACAGCCTTTTAAATACTTGAATCCAATTATCATCTGCCTCTCTAAGGTCCTCCTTTCCTTCAGTTGATCCCTATATGACTTGATTCAAGGCCCTTCACCATCCTAAGTGTCCTCCTCTGGACACTCTCTAGTTTATCAATGTCCTTCTTAAACCATGGTGCCTAGAACTGAACACGATACCCCAGATGAAGGCAGGGTACAGTGGGGCTATAATCTCCCTCTTCTTGGAAGCTAGGCCTTTCTTAATGAAACCCAAGATCTATTGGTTTTTTGTTTGTCACACTGCACTGCTGACTCATTGAGCTTTCAGTCCATTAAAACCCCAAGATCTTTCTCAGAACACATACTCATTATCCAGGCCTCACAATCTTATATTTGTAGGATTCATTTTTTGTTGTTGTTGTTCTCAAGTATAAGACTTGAATTTTATCCCTATTGAATTTCACCTTTTTGGATTGACACCAATGCTGTAGCCTGTCAAGATCCACTGTATTAGTTATCCTTCCCAACTTTGTGTCATCTTCAAATTTGATGAGCATACCATCTATACTTTTATCTCAGTCATTGATAAAAATGTTAAACAGCACAGGGCTAGTCCCAGATCTGTGAGGTCTTTATTAGACACTTCTGCCACATTGACATTGAACCATTAACAACTACTTCTTAAATCTGTCCATTCACCTAGTTCTGAATCCCTTTGATTATATTGTTCCTATCTCTCTGCCTTCTCTACAAGAATAATCTGAGATGCTTTCTCAAAAGCTTTGCTAAAGCATACGTAAAATATATCCCTTTATCTACTAATTTAGCAATCCTGCTGAAAAAGGAACTGAGATTAGTCTGGCATGATTTGTACTTAATGAAGCCATGCTGGCTTTTTGTAATCACTGCTTCCCTTTCTAGGTATTTGCCAACTACTTCTTCAATAATCCATTCTAGAACTTTTCCAGGAATCAACATCAAACTCACTGGTTTATTGTTTATAGATTCTGTTCTCTTTCCCTTTTTGAAAACTAGGACATTTGCACTTCTCCAGTCTTGTGGAGAATCTTTCCCATTTTCCATGATCTTTTGTCTCATCAATCACATGTGTTGGTTCTTCAGTGACCCAAGGATAGAGTACATCTGGACCAGATGGGTTGAATTCCTCAAGAGCAGATAGGTTCTCCCTTAACTGTTTCCTAACTTGTCTTTGATTACTTCTGTTAGTAATTTTTGTTTAGTCATTTCCAATGTAAAGATTATAATATTTAAAGTCCCTGGTACAGTCAGTTGAGCTCTACCAAATGTCTCTTGTTAATGCTACCTACCTGCCTGACCATTTGTTACTGACTCAATTTTTAGGTGCTTGTGTAGATGCTCAAGTACCACACAGGCTTCTCATTTAATCTGTATTAATCGACCTGCTCCTTTAAAGTAGCTGTCCCCAGCTTGGTCATTTTTTAAGTATACCATGTAACATTTTAAAAAGAACAAAATTGTGTAGTCAAATAAGAATTATTTGCCTCTAGGAAAGAGAACAATATACAAATACTAGAAATTTGTGGTTAATATAGTCAAACGAGTGGTGTATTTTTGTAATCTCTGAGTCTTTTATGACTGCCAGGGCTAACTTTTTACAGTTTTAGGGTTGTAGAAAGTCTAAATCTGGATTTAAAAAAAAAAAAAAAAAAGTCATGAAATCCAAATGGTTGAGGCAAGGGAGCCCCCTAGCGATAATAGTGTGTAAATACATCTGAACAAGATTCCCGTAGTGAATCTATTTTAGCTCTTTGATGGCTTTCTTTTCCCCTAACTACCAATAAATGACTTGTGAAAGGAGGTGATAGTCAGCAGAGCAAAAAAGCAAATAATAAGCCAAGGCCTATTACTTACATAATGAAGCCCTGCTCAGACAGCTGGATTTGGACTTGTATAAGTACGGATATAAGAAAGAATGGGGGTGTTCTTATTAGAGTTAGAAGGTCAGTTGGTCAACAAACATTTATTCGGTGCCTCCTATATGCCAGGCATTGTACTAAGTGCTGGAGTTACAAAAAAAGGCAAAAACAAACCCAGTCCCTGCTCCCAAGGAGCTCACAATCTAATGGGGGAGACGACATGCACACAGCTCTATACAAACAAGCTATATTTAGGCTGAATTTGAGTTTCTTTTCCCTAATAGTATTGTATTATGCTTTTTTTTTTCTTTTTGATAGACCTTTGTGTCACTTCAGTGTCAAAAGGAGGATTTGAGAGAGAAGAAACAACAACATTTGCAGTACTCTACAGATTAAGAAATATACTGTTTGAACGAAGTATGTCATTTGATACTGATCATCCATGATGTTAAAGAAAGGGTATTGGGGATACATATTTTCCCTTCTTTGTTAGTATGTAAATTTATCTATTCAGTTATCTCTAATCAAAATGAAGAATCTAAATTTAAAAATTTTGAAGCTTGATTCATTCCTATTATAATAAAAACTCTTGTATTTACTGTTGAGGTATTTTAAATTTTGGATGATGTTTATAAAGAATATCATTTGTGGCTTTATCTTTCATCTTCTTGTACCTTTAATTAACACTTATTTTTGTGTGTTTTCCTTTTCAGATAGAAGGGTGATGGATGCCATTGCTCGCTCTGAACTTTATATGGATGATCTTTTCTCAGATTACTACTATGATAAACCCCTCAGTATGACTGACTTCTCCCTTAGAGAAGGGACTCATGTCCGAGTTAATTTACTCAATCATAATATTCCAAAAGGGCCTTGTGTCCTCTGTGGAATGGGGAACTATAAGAGGGAAACTGTTTATGGATGTCTTGAGTGTTTTTTCAATGGACAAAAGTATGTAAGACTTCATGCTGTACCCTGCTTTGATGTTTGGCACAAGAGAATTAAATAAAATGAGTGCCTTTGGTGCAGTTTTAAGTGTAATTGTGCCATAACCCTTTCCAAATGACTTGGGTTCAAATGAATCAATTAATTGTGAAAAATATGAGAAAGGTAAAAATTAACTGTAAAGATATTTATTTTTTAAATTTTCCTCAAAATTTTTATTTACATTCAAAATATATGGTGTTTCAGAAACATTTTGAATAGTCACTACAAAAATGTTGTGGCTTTATCTTGCTTTGTCATTTGAAGTAAGAAAGCTCTACAAAAATTGATTTTTTTCCTGAATATGTTTTATTTTTAATGACATTAATTCAAAATTTTAATGGTGAATTGAATGTAGAAATGTTTTCTTTCTTTAAAAAAAAAAGGCATACCACTTATGTTATGGCCTAGTAAAATGAGAAAAATGTTAAGAATTTAATGTTTAATTGCAAGTATCAAATTAAAAAGACATTAAGGATTCTCAAAGCATGAGGTTCAGAGTTAAGAGAACTAGAGATTGGGAAGTAGGTTGTTGTTATTGAATACCTGCTCTATAGTTTTGTGGTTATAAGGTGCCTTATTGTCACTTCAAACCTATTGCAGAGATCAGACTTCTGTTTTTTCTCTATCATGAAGATGCGTAAGAACAAAACGCTTTAATGTTTGTGGGTTTAGAAGGTCTTATTTGTCTATACTACAAGGCATCCAGAATTTGCAAACAAAATTTACTGGGCCCTAATTTTTAATGTTGCTCGACCTATATGAAAAGAAGACATACAAAAGAAAAATACCAAAATGAAAAGCAATTATAGGGATGAGGACTGGCCCTGTGACTTCATTAGTATAAGCAACTCCCAGGTGAAGAAACTCCCTTTCCCGATGCAGGTCAGCACTTTCTCTGTACTTTGTGCAGGTGGATGGAGCGAGGTCACATAGCTAGTATGTGTTAGACACAGGACTTGAATTCAGTTGTTCATGGCTCTAAGGCCAGCTCTCTATTCATTATGCCATACTGACTATAAAATACACATTGAAAATTATATTTACTCCACAGGTTTTCCATATACAGAGACATAAAATAATTGTATATGTTAACACAAAATACCACTACTGTGCTAGTACATTAATGTACTTGTGTGTCATGTAATGTCATGTAAATGTGCAGAAAAAATTTAATGTCTTCCTTCTCCATATATACAGCAAGACCTTTTTTCTTCACTAATTAAAATTTTTTAAAATGTAACTTCAGCCGCTTTAAGGGACAGGATGATTAGAGTGTTATTATATTATGGAACAATACAATTTTATATCCTTCAGATCAACAAATATTTATTGTATAATCACAATGCATTTGGCATTACACAGAAGATACCATATAACATATTTGTGACCTGTAGAAGGCCAAAGTAAGAGTCAACACAACAAGATCCAGTTGTTTGGGTTTTTTTTTAATTTTACTATACTTTTAAAAACGTATGATTTTAGTATGCATAAATGTAAGTAAATTTCTTGAGAGGTTATTGTCATAATATTTAGAAAAGCCAATTACTTAAAGATGACATGAAGTAAAAGCATACTCAAGTATCTTAAAATGAGCTCAGCACAAAAATTATATTTTCTGAAAATTTTACTCATTTTTTAGATTTTTGACAACATAATTTAAATGACGACAATGAGTCCTTTTAAAATGTTTTATTGATGCCTTTTGTGTTTACATCAGTCATTTCAATCTTCCCCAATGAGGGGACTGAAGCTCCCCTGGTGGTAAAGACCAACAATTAAGCAAAAACATCTCTTCTAAAGTAAATGAGTCTGACATGTATAATGTTTGTCCTCTTAGTCCCCCACTTCTCTACCATGATGAAGAAGGTAAGTTTCATTCTCTGTCTTCCTGGACTTTCATTTATTTCTTCCCCAGTTATTCTGAGTCCAGTTTCCTTTTAGTGATCTTTTCATTTATATTATTATAATCAATGTGTACATAAGTCTCTTGATTCCATTTGTTTACATCAGTTCATGTGGCTATTCCCATATTTCTCTGAATTCCTCAGGTTCATTATGAATGAATAGAATACTTAACAATATTTATATTTAGCAGTATTACATTAGAGTCATATACTACAGTATTTTTAGCCATTGTCTAATCTATGGACAACCACTTTCCAATTCTGTGTTACCATAAAGTGTTACAGTGAATATTTTGGTATTTACTAGATTTTTGTTTGTCTTTGATTTCCTTGGAGTATCATAAACTAAACGAGGTGGTAGAGGGCCTTAAATGCAAGTCAGTCAGTCTCTCTCTCTCTCTTTATATATATATATATTTTGGCTAGGCAGTGGGGTTAAATGACTTGCCCAGGGTCACACAGCTAGTAAGTGTTATGTGTCTGAGGCCGGATTTGAACTCAGGTCCTCCTGAATCCAGGGCTGGTTCTCTATCCACTGCGCCACCTAGTTATTCTGCAGGGAAAGGTGAGTCATTAAAGTCTTTAAGTAGTGGAGTGATGTGATCAGAGTTGCCCAGTTAGAGAGTTACTTTACCAATTGTGTGAAGGATGAGTTGGAGAAGAAAGAAGCTAGAGGGGAAAAAGACCAGTTAGGAAGCCATTAAAATAGCTCAGACAAGAGATAATATAAGTCTAAGTTATTGGGGGTGGAGGTGGCAGTAGAAGTGGAGAGGAGGGAACAGATGAAAAATATGGCAGAGATAGGAATGATAGTCTTTGGCAAATGATTGAATATAGGAGTTGAAGAAAAAGGGAAATATGATTCCAAGGTTTTGAGGCTGGATGTCTAGAAGAATGATGTTGTCATCAACAGATAGAGGGAAGCAGGAAAGGAGGGCAAGTTTAGGAGGAAAGATGATGAGTTAAGTTTTGGAAATTCTGAGTCTAAGATGTTGGCTGTTTCATCAAAATACTGAAATCTGTGTTCATAGGCATTACTAAATAAGGCAGAGAATATAGAATTCTTACCTTTTCCACTACTTTTGGGGTACATTATAATTTATTATTAAAAATTTACATAAGGTTCAGAAATTAATATTTTTCAAGATATCAAAATGTGGTTTCATAGGAAAAAAGCAAAATTTGGATAAAAATAATTTTGCAGATAATACAAAAGATAGCCAAATGAATTTAGAAAGATATGCTATAGTTCATCATGTTGATATACATTATATTCCTTGGAAGAAATGAAGCCATCTCCATCATGGTCATTTTTCTTAAAAATATCTTCTAATACAGAATCATGATATGACTGGTCACGTGGTTTATCATCTTTCTCAAATTCCTTTTTCAAGTAATAATTGATCTATGTTGAAAAAAAAAGAATATTTGCTGAAACAAACATCTTATAAAGCATTTTGGAGAATTTAATGAGGAATATAAACATTATGATGCCCCAAACCACATTGCTATGGAGGACAGTTTCCATGTGAAGCATCAAAAAAGGATACCTAAGGTTATCAACTTTAAGTGAAATTTTTTTTGGGAAAATCTCCCAAACCTCTTCAAATTAGCATTACTTAAGTGTGAAGAACTTTTCAAAGATGTTGAATTTTATCACATGTATTTCATGGTATGTATTATATATTTTTCTTAAATTTCTATGTTGGAACTGCATTGTAAGCAAATCAGACAAATCTCATTATGCACATTTATATACAACTTCAACAATGAAAAATCATCTTAAAAGTGCTTTTTTAAAATTCAAAACAGCATTTTAGAAAATCTCTGCTATCAAAGCATAATGTTGGGATAATTGCAACCTTTCTTCTGACTCTTAAAATGTCAATCAAAATTCAATAAATAAAACACAATTTGGGCTTTGGAGTAAAATGAATTTGAATCTGCATCATATTTGTCTACTGTCAAGTGCCAAGGTAGGTGGCATTAGCAGTTTCCCTACTTGTGGATGTTTCATAAAGAGTAAATACTTTATAAAGTATTTTTTTCAAATAAGAACAAGTTTCTTTAGAATATGAACTTTCTATTGTCAGTCACTGTGCGAGTAGGCATAGAGAACTGGAGGAAACTGACAGATTATTGTGAAATGTTATTGAATGAAAAGACACTATATAAGTGGCCTTAAAAACTATAACTTTTTATTTTGGGTGGAGTTGAAGTAGAGATCAAGTCATCCACGTATACTTCAGGCCATAACTAAAGAAAAGGTAGCAGAGCTATTGGAAAGCAAGTGCTGTGAAGGCTGAAGGAAGTGAGAGCAAGATAAATTGTGACAGCACTGTCAGAAGGCTACAGGGAAACTCTAACATAAGTTTTAGCAGTACAGGTGGCCAGTCCACCCACCTGCCTGGGTATGGTATCCAGTGGCAAGATGAAGGTGCTATGAGGGCTACATCAGCTGTTCTCAGGCAGAAAGGAGTGGCTGGATATTCGGGCACACATGATAATGGTGTGATCTCTTTTTTTGCCTACCAAGGATTGATGGGACTCTTACTCTCTATCTCTCACACTTTGTCTCTCTTTATGAATAGTTTTATAAAGTTGCTTTGTTGTGGAAGGTATTAATAAATAAACAAGCATTTATTAATCACATATATACACTACGCTAAGCACTAAGTATACAAAGAAGGGAAAAAACACAAACTGCCATTTTTTCTTCATGTGAGACAGGGTAAAGGATGATACAGTGGAAGAAGATATCTGAGTGATGTGAGATGAAGAGGGAAGGAGTGACCTTATTTTTTTAGTTAAGTGAGTTGAAGTCATCAATTGAGAGTGTAGGTTTGTGGTGGGAGGGTTGAAAGAAGGTAAATGTATTAAGGAGGTATAAAAGGATTGCTTTGCTGCAATGGGGGTCCAAGTTGAGATTATGTGGCATTAATTTATAGTGGACTCTGTCAACATGGTTAGGACTTTTTTCAGCAGTAGGTAAAGAGAAGATAAAATGGTAGATTGATTGGTGGGAGTCATCCAAGGTTAGGGGTTTGGCAAGACATGATCAGAGATGGGACAAGAGGGCAGGAGACTGGAGTGTAAAGCATATTATAGATTAGAATTGATTCACCAAGGGGTCCAGAAAAAGAAGGAGAATGTAGCCAGTATAGGGGTGATGGCCTTGGCAAGAACTGAGAGGGTGGAAGGATTAGAAGTCAGGGTGAAGGCAAAGAATAGGATTAGGATGATAAGTTAGAGGAAAGACAGAGTGATAAGAGATTATGATCAGATAAAGGCATTTCAGAGTTCATGATCATGAAAGTATAACACATACAAATGATGGCAAGATCAAGGGTATGACCACTTCTGAACAGCTGAGGTGAAGTGAAGGAGCAGGTCAAGGGAAATGAGCCAATTGAGGAACTAGGAAGTTGAGTATTGAAGGAGTAGTAACATGTATGTTTAAGTCCCCTAAGATGATGTCAGGAGTTTGGGTAGAGAAAGGCATTATGTACCAGGTACTGAATTCATTTAGGAAGAAAAGAGAATGTTCTGGGGTGACCTTAGAACGCCAGAAAGAGTAGTTTTTGGTTTGTTAGTTTGTTTGTTTTAAGGAAATAGAAGGTCAAGGGCTTAAAAAACTTATAACATTGTCATTTCTTAGAAAACAAGGAAATCTTTCCACATGCAAAAATCTCCTTTCCTGCTGGCTCATTTTAATAAATCCCCTTTTATTTTTGCTATAATAATTTATAAGAGGAAGAGAAAGATATGGGTAAGAAAAGAGGCCCTGAATTCATTAAATCAGGCTTTTCATTAAGATTAATCATTTGGGTTTATTGAATTAATTAATTCAATTACAATTAATCCTAAACCTAATAATAACAGCTAGAATTTATATAGTGCTTTAAGGTTCGCAAAATGCTTTACATATATTGTATTATAATATTATATAACAACTGGCCAAATGCATTTTTTTCACCAATGAGATTATATAAATAACTGCATTTAAATGAATATTCTGAGCAGCGTCCTCAGAATATGGGAATAATAACAGCACTTCTACCTTCCAGGGTTGTTGTGAGGATAAAATAATATATATAAAACACTGTGTAAACCTTAAATGCTATATAAATGCTGTTATTATTTTTATTAGGTCTGATTTTTAATCTACACAAATTAAAATGCACTGTGTAAGTTTGCTTATTAATGCTATGACTCATTTACTGATAGATTTTGAAATCTTATCTGTTAATTTCAGACCCTTCAATATTATTTTATGCTTGGCAATGACATTTGTGGAAACTGCAGCTAAATTAGTTACCTTTTGGGGATTTCTCTACTGTAATATGGAGAAAAAGATTGTGGGGGCCCTACATGTCTGAAGCCTGTTTCTACTTCATGGCACAGAGATGTTAAAGCATTTTAGAGAACTGTTATATTTTATATCCCTAACAATGGAGGATTGTGAAAAGTGACCAATGGCCATTGGAGTTTCTTTGTAAAGACTCCTGATCGAGAGTTGTCAGTGTTAAGCCTTTAAAACAGTACTTAGGGAGGATGGCACAGAATTATCAGAGAAGTCTGCATAGAAGTAACCATTTAAAAAAAACAGATAGCATAGTGGTCAGTGGTCACATGACATTCATGGCATATAGTGTGGCCACTAAGTTCTAACTTACCCCCACTCAAGTAGTTGAGAGAAATGAACTCCCTTTTTGCTCTTCTGCTATTGGCCAAGGTAAGGGATTTCTGAGATATATCATGAAAGGGCTGTGGGAGAAGGGGGTGAAAGAAGGGGATGTGGCTAAAGAGATGAATCCATCAGTTAGTCAAATCTGGCATTGCTGTGGAACGTAATGGAATAGGGACCACACAGGTAGGATGACCAGTTAGGAAACTATTGTAATAGCCAATCAGGGGCCTGTCTTTGGGGGGGTAGCAGGAAAAATGGAGAGAAAGGAGTGCGTGAGAGGGATATTTGCAGAGATGACTCAGCAGAGTTCATTGATTTATTTGGATATCGGAAGATAGGAAGAGATGATGTTAAAGTTTTAAATGTGAGATCCTGGATAAGTGATGGTGTCACTAACAGAAATAGTGAAATCAAAAGGAGGAACAGGTTTTGAAGTTAAGATATATTTGGTTTTGGATATATTGAGTTGAAGTTCCCACAGGACGTCTATCCAGGTTGCTGAAATATATTAAAGGGCACTGTAGATGCAAGTCTGAAGCCTAGCAGACAGGTCAAAAATGGAGATATAAATTTTGGATTATCTATGTAGTCGCAGAGTTTGAATCTATGTGAGCAAATGAGATTGTGATCAGAGAGAACATAAAGAGACAAGAGAGGAAAAGAGTAGGACAGCACTTTGGGAAGCATCCACCTTGAGGGGTATGAGGAAAAGGAGAGAGATACAGAGTGAAGAGTAAGATAAGGGAGTTATTAAAGGTTGATGAGAAAAGACTGTTGAGTGCTACTATTAGGGCCATATAGAAATTATGTGCCATAAATATATATGGGAGGAAACAAGGCAATTTTATGACTTACTCCACCAATGTTAGCATCCCTAGAGTAGAAGCTAAGAAACAAGGTGGTGGTGGGGTACCTATGAGGTTTCAGCAGATTTAGCAACTTCAAAAATAGGTTTGGGAATTTGAGAAAGTTGAGAAAGTGAGGGGACACCCAATGACTGGGGAATGACTGAACAAATTATGGTATATGAATACAATAGAATATTATTGTGTCATAAGAAATGATGAAAAAGAAGGGTTTGGAGACACCTGGGGAGACTTGTATGAAATGGTGCAGTTAAGTTAGCAGAACCAGAAGAACAATTTATGTAACAACCACCGCCACACATTGAATTAAAAAAATAACTTTGAAGACTGAAGAACTCTGGTCAATAAAACAAATAGCCACGATTACAGAGTACTGATTATGAGGCATGCTATTCACAACCTGATAGAAGTGATGGATTCAAAACATAGATTGAGGTGTTTTTTGATGTGGCCTATGTAGGAATTTATTTTGCTTATTTGTAACAAGGGTATGGTTTTAATTTTTTTTTTTTTACAATGAGAGAGTGAGGGAAGGTGAGAGGAAGATAGTGATCCTTCTACTCCCCAAATAAGAGGGAGATAGAGATCTCTTTACTCCCCAGATAAGAAGAGAATAGAATGAAGACCAGAAGAAATCACAGATAAGCTGGACAGCTCTGAAAGCTACATGTTGAATTCATTATATTTAAAAAGAAAAAGCTCTACATTAATAGTTACAGTTCTATGTAAAATCCTCTCCTTGTTCTACAATGTATATGAAATGCTCATTTAGTGTTTATTCAGAATTTAAAAAAAGAAAGTCAAGGGAATGAAGGCTTCTAGAATTATGGCTACTACTGAATCATGAAAGTGGTAGACCATGTGGTCAACACAGGACACAAGTGAAATGAGAATTGAGGAGAAGATCTGAGATAAAAGGAAGGGATGAAGGAGCTGGAAGTCAAACGGGGAAGAGCAACTTTAGAGAAAGTGAAGGAATGTCAGAGATAGCAGAATTGAAAGCTATATGAAAGAAAGCCCAAGCTAGAGTTTGAAATGCAAAAGGGAAACCTTCTTTGGGACAAACATCTACTGAAACAATGAAATCTGACATTAGGTTTTGCTTGGGTTACCTCCATTTTAGAAAGTTTCTTGTCATTGTCCACATCTATCTGTTTAAATGTTTCAATGCTTCGGGGTCCTTTGGTCACAGCATAGAGTTCAATCTCGAAAATCAGTGTTGTATCGGGTGGAATCAAGCCTTGTGCTAAGGAGATGACCAAAAAAATATTAAATGTAAACACAGATTTTGGTCAAAGATGAGATAAATTACATTATGAATACTGAAGCCTTTATATTTTTTTGAAGTGTTTCATTAGCATTTTTTATGATTTCTTAAGCATTTTCCCTCTGATTTTCATCCAAAGTATGCCATTTCAAAGCAATCATAGACTTAAAATATTTTGATTAAGGTAGAACCAGTTATCACCACTCATCTTGCCCTTGTTGGCAGAATCTGTTATTTTCAAATATGGTTATGAACATGGTAATTAAAAGAGAAAAATGCAGAAAAAAGATGTAAAAATATAGAACTCAAGGTAAGGCTTATAGACAGGAGGATTCAGAATTATTGACATTTCTTAGAAAATTAAGTTATTATGTAATTACTTGAAAACATGGATAAAATGAACATTAGCCATGACTTTGATTCAATATAAAATGAAAAAAAAGAGTAGCAGAATAGAAACATCTATATATTTTGTGAAGAGATTTCATTTGTGATATGTGATATATGTTATAATTATAAAGATCTTGGAGGGAACGTGAATATTTAATGAAGAACCAATCTATTGACTTACAGCACGTGAGGTTTTCACTTAGATAGCCGACTTTTCTTTTTTGATCTGGACCTGTGATTTCATTAGTATGGGAACAAAGGGAATTTCCTCAGTCCAATGGAGAAGGGCTATACTCTAGTTACTTATACTCTATACTCTTAGCCCGTACAGGGTTGCAACCCACAGTTTAAGAAGTGCTGAAGGGGTCTCAAATGGAAAAAATTTAAGAAGCCTTGCAGAATGTCTGTAATTCATAGTGTTACAGAGTTTCTTGGGGTTACTGGGAGGTTGTTAACCTGCTCAACGTCAGACACAGCTAGTAATGTATCTGAGGCAAAACCTGAATCTGGGTCTTTCTGACTACAAGGCTAGTGAACTCCATTCACCACGTCAGGTTTCTTCTAAGAGACAATATATTTCAGTTAATCAATTAATATAAAATATTCAAAGAAATAACTGACTTATTTCCATTCACTTGTGCCAAAATATCTCTTCCTTATTGGCAAGAACTGGTAATCATGTGCATAGTAGACATTGGTTAAGTATTCTATTGTAAAAGAAAATTTTTGCAAAAAGGTTTATGGAATTTAAAGAGAAAGAAATGTTACAGCCAGAGACAAAAACAGAAGGGGAGCAGTGAGTCAGTACAAAAGAAATCTGACCTATGCATCATGCAATTAATAGCAAAGGTTAGTATTGTGTCAACATGCTTACCTGACCTATAAGCAAAGAGCTAGATAGTCAATGATGATTTCTGGAAAACTGATTTTCATGTTTCTAATTTGTCCAGCTATAATCTTCTGGTTACAGGAAGAAAACTTCCTTGATAAGAACAAAAGAAAACAAAACTCAAATTCCAAGGCTAACACTTTTTTATGTAAAAATATATACATGCACACACACATGTATACACAAACAAGCAAGTTTCTGAATAAAAATTGCAAGAGTGCAAAGTATTGCCAATATGAAAGTTTTTCTTTCAACAAATATATATAGGATTACCTGCATTTGCTATATAGATAGACTGACATTAAGAGATGAAGCCCATAAGGTAGTGTTATGACACGAAGGCTTTGAGAAATGCTATGTACCACATGAATAGACAGGGTAAAGCCCTAAAGAACCACATGCATTTCAAGACATGCAGGAATGCCCTGTAGCAGAAGACAAGGATGGTGCAGAGAAAATGCTTTTTTTCAATTTCTTCTTAGATAGAGTTATATCTGAGATTAAGTGTATATACAGTAATGAATTTTGTAAAAATAAATAAACTTATAATTATGAACAAACTTCTTGCTTCTTAGAAATGTTTTATAAAATTAACACATTTTATTAAGTGTACAATGAGATGAGACAGCAAATGTTTTATCAAACTTAAATTTTTAATTAAACTTTCTAGCTCTAAATTCTATCAGTGGTCATTTTATATATCATAGAAACATAGAATGTTAGAAGCAAAAGGGACCATTGTCATTATTTACGTATACTTTTAGTGTTACATAGAAGGAAACTAACGCCCAGAAGTGATTTATCCAAGAGTCAGCATAGATAATTAATGGCAGAGCAAAGACCAAAACTGAATTCTAGTTAATTCTAATTAACAGAGGGAAGTTCTGTTAATTATTTTGTTTATCCTGTATTTAGTTGGCACATATTTATGTGTTTTTAGTTTTCTCCATTAGATTATGAGCTCTCTGAGGGCAGGAATCACCTTTTGCCTTTCCCCAGCACTTAACACAGTGCCTGGCACGTAGTAGGTACTTAATGCTTATTTACTATCTCAATGCCCTGGTTCGTAGGCTATTGCTCTTTCCAATGCAAGTTCCACAATAGCTCAATAAACTTAAGGACAAGACAGTGATCTTATATACTGCTATCTGTTTTGCATTCAAAGTAGATGTATTCTGGTATGATGACATTTATCAGTAGAGCCTTTTAGCTCCTACCATAGAACTTCATATGCAGTAAGCACTTAACAAATGTTGAATTAAGAATGATTATTTTTAAAAATTAATTAAAAGAAGGAAAAGTAAAAGAGAAAAGTTAATAATGGTCTTTAGAGGCCATTAAAAAGTTTACTTTAAAGAAAGTTAGCTGTTTTCCCTCTCCATTGTGGGCAAAATTAAGTAACAAGGACTCAAGTTTATCTGTTAGATTTATAAAGAGCCTTTTATTCAAAGAATACAAAGTGCTCAGGTTTTAGCAGGTGAAATCTAGGTTATTTAAGGCTTGACCACAGGTACAGAAACAGTACTGGATCACACAAAAAAATCCTTCTCTTCCACTCCCTCTCCCCCAAACCAAACCCCAACTAGTGCTCAGGGGAATAGGTTTTATTAGAAAATACCAGCCTTTATAGCTCCCAGGATCTAAAGAACAAATTAACTGAAATGCCTGGTAAAATGGAAGCATACTATGGCAGTATCTGTGTCAGATTCATAAACTATAAAGTAGGGGCAGCTAGGTGGTGCAGTGGATAGAGCACCGGCCCTGAAGTCAGGAGGACCTCAGTTCAAATCCAGCCTCAGACCAAATACCTGACACTATGGGTGTGACTCTGGGCAAGTCACTTAACCCCAGTTGCCTAAAAAACAACAACAAAAAAATAAACTATAAAGTTCTCCTATGTGGCTGAGAGAAGGTTTTTTTTTAACCTATAAAGGAAACCTGTGATATTTGAAGTCAGGAAAAAAAAAGCCTAATTCAAACCTTGGTAAGTCTTTAAAGCTCTAAGATTCTTCTTGTGTGTGTGTGTGTGTGTGTGTGTGTGTGTGTGTGTGTGTGTGTATTATATATATTATATACATATATGTCTTTTTTTTCCCTTTCAGCATTGACCTTACCCATTTGCATGGTAGATATTACTCCATATGAGAAGTTAGGCCTCTCAAAGTGCAACTTCTATTGGCTCAGTAGCCCAAAGGCCTATTAGGAGGCAGATACCTACTTAGTGTAGTTGGAAGGGCTAGGGTCTCTCTAGCTCCTAGTTATCTCACCTTTTCTAGGTCTACTAGAGTCCATGAATGTCTTACTGCAGTTACTCCTCCTGAAAGATAAAGTACTAAAGCCGCCTTTCTATCCCTACTGCTTTGAATTCACTGTTCCTTAGATGTAACTTGGCTCTGATATCTAGCATCTTCATTCGGTTTTTGCACAATGCAACACTTAATCTGATTTTGTTTGAAGGATAAAGGATTCAAATTCCTACTATTATATGGAACATAATTACTATTTTCAAGTCCCACATGAAATGAAATAAGTGAATCTTTATGGGTCTCTGCAAAACTGAAAACTTGGTATATAAATCCTTTTTTTCCAGGGGATGCTGAATGTTCAGATGTGACCAAATAATAGACAAATATAAGCAGATAAATTTGGAGTGGCAGGAATTAGCTATATAGATAATTAGACTCTGGGAGAAGAAATATTGACAAACTTCTCTTTAGGTGCTTTAGAGGTCAATTTGTCTGACTGACACAAGTTAGCTGATCTCTTGAAGTCCCCTTCAACCCTATGAATCTATAGTAATATGTCACTGACAGACAGAATGGACAAACAAGTGGCCAGAATGAGGTCCCAGCACTTCCTTTAATACATGTGAACTACACTATTAATCATTTGAACCACTCTGTTGACAGCATACTGTGTGTGTGTGTGTGTGTGTGTGTGTGTGTGTGTGTGTGTGTGTTGGGGGGGGTTGTGATTACTAGACTCTCACTGCTTTTTGTAGTCACACAGGGTTGTCCCAAAAGTCTTAGTGCCATTTTAAGCTTTAATAACCTCATACTACACTAAGACTTTTGGGACACTCTGCATAATGCCCACACCTCAGGGACGTAGCAATGACTTCCAGTGCTCTCTCACACAGCATGCTACTTCTTTCAAATCCAATTTGGACACATCTTCTGGAAGTCCAGAAGGCAGAAGGAGGAACTATGTTCCCTAAGGCTCTAGGGTTGAACTTTATCTTACTGGGGAGAGCTGGCATTTTGCCTATGTGCATAAGGTCCATTTCTCTTTTTCATCCCTTCTCTGTGGTGGATTAAGAAGTAGATGGACACTGAAGACTTCAGCCCACTTGCTCAGCACTCTATAAAGAATTTTCTCTTGTGTATGGTTGAGTCAGTGACATTTACCACATCTCAAACACTGATTTAAAAACGTCTCTGGGAATCCTCTCCTTTATCTTTAGCTGTCTTTATTTTTAGTTTGACTTTCATCGTGAGAGAGAGCATGGTACAAAAAAAGAGTAATGGAAAGAACCAGAATATCTAGGCCTGAATTCCTATCTTATCCTTTACTAGGTGGATAAACATAACCAAGTCACAACCTTCCTGAGACTTAGTTTCATCCTATGTAATATGAGGATAATAGCTGCACACTTTTGGAGGAAAAGTATTTTTCTAACCTTAAGTGCTACAAATGTGAATTATTATTTTCACCTCCACTAAAGGCCAACTCCAGCACCTTAGTGTGGAGTAGCAGTGACCCCACTCAGTTCTTGAAAGTTTTGCCAGGGAAGTGGCAAGCACCTCAAAGTCCTAGCCAAAGTGGTTCAGCAATCAATCAACAAGCATTTATTAATCACCTACTATTTGCCAGACATTGTGCTAGGCACTGAGGTTTGAAATACTAAGAATGAAACAATCTCAACTTAAGTCTATTGTGTGAGGACCAGCACAACATTGAAAAACATAAAATATATGAATTTATGAAAAACATAAACCCTAGTTTCAGGGGGACATTAAGGATTTTAGTCCAACCAATCCCCTTAATTTTGCATGTTGGGAAACTGAGGGCCCAGAGAAGTTAAGTAAGTTTGTCCAAAGTCAAAGGGGAGCAAGTGTCAGAGCTGGAATTTGAACCCCAGGATCTCTAACTTCCAATCCAGAAGGCTGGCTACCACATGACTTTCGGAAGGTTCATAAGCCGCTCATGAAGAAATAAATTTTGTATGGGAGTGGAAGTATTCATATCTGTGAAGTATTGAGGACATTAAAAATAATAAAGCACCTAGAATAAAGCACTATAGAACAGAGAAGCTGTATGATTAGCTTTTCTAATGATTCATTTTTGAAATACAACTGAAATAGAATAGGATTATCAAGTTTACCATAGCCTTCCTTTCCATAGGCCAGTGAAGGAGGTATTGTCACTTTCCTTTTTTCTCCAGAACACATACCCATCATAGCAATATCTAGGCCTTTTATTACTTGCCCAACACCAAGAACAAACCATTTTGGGTGACCTTTATTTTGTGTCCGGCTACAGTTAAAAAAAAAAAAAAAGGAGAAGAAAAAAAGATAATATATTTAAGTAATGAGAAAATCACGCCATGGAAAGTAAGAGACTAGAGATAATATACTAGACAATTAACAGTGTCAAATATATACATCAGAACTGAGATACTCTTTTAAATATTAAATGGCTCTGTATCATTAGTTAATCTATACTTGGAGGTGTGCTGGTTAATATTTGATAACCAGGTCTCACAGAAAATAAAAAACATACTCAGAACACACTTTCAAGTTTAATCTGTATTAACATTTTCCTCATACGTCACCTTTTTAAGTCTAAACAATCAACAACAAAAAAAAAAATAAACCAAGTATAATTGGTTGCACTAGCCACTTCCAAGGAATAAATATGCTCACATGAAAACTTAACAATTGGCTCTCTAAATTGCCACTCTGAGCTGGCTCCAGCACACCCCTTATGCTAGCCATTTTGTATTCTTCAGTGAGTACACAGGAATACTGTGTATTCCTAAATAGTTTTAGCTTAAGTTTCCTTAGAAACAGGGTCAGAATAAGAATATAATTTGTCCAAAGCTACTAGGAACAAGGGGCTGCTTCTTTTTTATTCTCAACTTAATTGTTTTTTCTAATGAAGCTGTGAAATTTTTTCCTAGCCCCCAATTAGTGTTTTCTCCCTTGTCTATATTTTTATAATTGTCGTTATCTTCCCCAACACCCATTTATAATTTACATTCCTAGAGAGCAGAAGCTGTCATTTTTTTTTTTTTTTGTATATTCCCAAGCACCTAGCTCAGTGCTTTTTAAAATATTAAGTAGGTACTTAATAAATACTTGTAGGATTTAATTGGTTGAATTCATGGAATAATCGGCCTCAGAGAATTCCAGTTGGCTTCTAAACAGGAAGAACATTTTCCCCCCCGTTGTCTCCTACCATCACCCTTTTTAGACTTCAAGTATGACTGGAGGAAAAAATTACATATTATAATATATAATTATACACGATATATAATTATGATATATAATTATATATCGTATATAATTATAAATTATATATTAACTGATATAACATTGGGACTGGGAGGTTGTGTCCAAGCAAAAACTGAAATAATACCGAAGAAGACTCGTGTTGCAGCCACAGAAATTCTCCTAGTATGTGGCATAGTGCTCCCTAGGAGCACAACTTGCAAAATGCCTCCTAAAACTCCGGAAATCTCGAGTAAGAAATGCAGGAGTAACACAGGACCTTTCTACTGTATCAGTATTCAGACTCTCTTCAATCATTTGAGGGGAAAAAAAAGATGAATAATATGAAAAATACTCTCACACATAGTTCACTATCTACATATATGTATAGTACAATATATATAAATATATACACTCTCTGGTATAGCTCAAATGACTTCAGTGTACAAAGAGGAAAAAAAAAGAGCATAGATATGGTTACATCTTGGGCCTACATCTCCACCTTTCAGTAATTTTAACAGTAATATTCAATCAAGAGAAAGAAAAAATGAATTCAAAAGAAAAATGAATCATCCTGCTCCATAGATACAACTTGGTCCCAATATCTAGTTACTGTATCTTCAGATTTTGCATAAATGCAGAACTTAGTCTGATTTGTTAGAAGGATACAGGATTCCGTTTCCTACTCCCTATCTATCGAACATAATTAGTTATCTGTTGGAGGGAGCAAGGTCAGATTTGGTACACACTTGGACAACGATGTCATTAGCTTGCGTTTCCTACCTGCAGTAGAATTTGGTGCCGTTTGCCAAGTAGCCATCATAATGAGCATTTAGTAGATCCCCTTTCTTGCTTTTGGGAGAACAGTTTTCTGGAAGATGCAAAACTTCTATTTTCACTTCATCCATACTTTCTTCTAGTTTTTGTCCCTGAGTAAGGAGAGAAAAAAGGCTTAAAGCCTGCAAGAAAAGAACGCATTTAAAGTAAAAATGCATGACTCCCGAAGCTGTTCCCAAAAGATCCCCAGGACCGCTTTCCTCTATTCTTCTACCCTCTAACTAGGCTCTAGATGCGTGGCATTGTTACGTCATAGAGGGGCGCTGGGAGGTGGAGCCTTGTCACACCTCCAAGGGGCGGCTCTTGTCTGGGCTGGGTGGGACGCAGGCTGTGCTGCCGAAAGCCATGCCGAACTTGGTCAGAGGCTGGTTGGCAGGGGAGAGGCTCACCTCGCCGCCGCTAAGTTCCCCTTTCCTTTTACTGGGCTGTTTTGTATTGATTATCCTGGAGGGTGTGAAAAACGTCCCAAACGCTGCAAGCTTGCAAAGCAGAGATACTACTTACTCAGTCCGAGAGTTTTTTAAGTGTGACTTAACCGACCGACTTCTGATTAATTTTACTTGCCCTGAAAGTGAAATTTTGAAAGTGCTTGGAGACCTGCGGTTGGTAAAGTTGCTGGCTACAAACATTGATTTCAAAGTTTTAAAGGAAAATAACGACTCGAGGGGAAATGATTTCAGTCTGGTTTTCCTGGTTCCAGTATCCCTTAGGGCAGCAATAGAAAATCCTGTGTCTGGGAATGGGACTGCGAAAAGTTCCAGTAATTTTCTTGAGACTTTTAAGAAAGCAACAACCCTGTTCGCATTCCGTAATGGGCTTCCCCCCTGCCCCCCCCCCCCCACGCATTAAGCGTTTTCCTTCTGAGTCCAGTAATGAGGTGGGTGTGTTAACCTATAAACGGTGATACCTGGGTGCAGTTAAATATCTCAGCTATGTTACCTGACCAGCCAAACTAAATGTCTTGTTCACTCTGGTAGGCTGCTTACTTTCTCTGGCTCCAGGATTTCTTAGTAGAGGGTTTCTCTTGGATAAAGTCACAAACCTAGCACCTTGAAAAGGAGCCGGAATCTCATCGCTGAGGGTGGGAAGGTTCAGTCCAAATCAACAAATGTTTAATATCTTGCAGGGCTGTTGCTGGGGCTTCGGAGAGACAAAGATGCAAGTCAGTCCTGGAGCCGTATAATTGGTAGAGGGGAGAGAAGATACCTACCCTCAAATGTTCACAAGTCAAAATAAAGGTGCCAGTCATATAATGCCACGTATATAATAATATACAATGCTGTGACCTTGGGCAAATCACTTACCCTCTCTGGATTCCAGTTTCCTCACTGTTAAAAAATTCGAAGGTTCTGAATTAGATTGAGAAGATCACAGGTTGAGCTGTCAAAAGAGGACCTGAAGTCATAATCTCACATCTTGAGGATTTATTACTACCTATGTGACTTTGCCAAGTGGCTTAATCTTCCCTATATCTTAGTTTCCTCATCTGTAAAACCAGAGGTTTTGGATTAAATAGCCTCTGAGTTTGCTTCCTCCAGGACCCAGAGCCCAGAGTCCATTTAGGCAGCTCTAAACCTCTAATTAAATTAAATCCCTAATTCTAAGGATCCCAAGAGTAGGGCTGGGAAGATACAAAGGAGGAATTTACAATAAGAATAAAGAAAACATCTTCAATTTCATTCAACAACAGCAACAAAATTATGACTTGGTGCTTATTTGTATTAAATAACATTTGTAAAGAACAAAACAAAATCCAGGCACATTCCCAGAGGCTTTTATTACCTGACAGTAAGAATATTCTTGTTCCTTAATGCTTGCAACTAGCTATTTGATAGGAACATAAGAAGCATGCACCATGCTCAGGGCATTAGTATTTTTTGTTCACTTCAGGGCATCTCTCTAATTCACAAGTCAGCACTATTAATTAGGATAAGAGCATTAAAGCTTGGAAGGGACTTTGGAGGTCATTGAGTTGTTTTATAGATGAGAAAAAGAGCAGTTAAGTAATTTACCCAGGGTCACACAGTAAAAAGTGTCTCATTTAAACCAAACCTGATAAAGAAAGCAGTTGGGATGGAAGAGACAGATTATGGTTCAGAGAGGTCGCTAGGTGGGGAAAGGTTGGAATCTTGCTTCAGACACTCACTAACTGGAAACCCTGTACAAGCTACAAAACTTCTTTCCTCCACAGTTTCCTCATCTGTAAAAGTAAGGAGTTTAGATGACAGCAGAGTTCCCTTCCCTCTCTAAGGAAGATTAGGGTTGGAATCCTGCCTCAGACACTCACTAGCTTGTGTCCTTGGGAACTTGACTATGTCTCTCAGGCTATTTCCTCATCTATGAAACAAGGAGTTGTATTCTCAGAGGTCCCTTCCAGGTCTAAAGAAGAAAGGAAACAATCGCATATGCTTACTAGGTTTGGGGGACACAAATATACTGCTAAGGACATTAATAGCTGTGTAAACCCATGCAAGACATTTACACTCTTAGGCTGTTTCCTCATTTATAAAATGAAGGAATTGGAAGTCCCTTTCAGTCCCAAGAAGACCCCAGTTCCAATTCTGATACAGGCACTAATTGTGTGACCCTGAGCAAGTCACTTAACCTAGAACTGTTGAGTGGTTTCAGTCTTGTTCTATTTTCCATGACCCCATTTTTGGGGTTTTCTTGGCCAAGATACTGGATTGGTATGCCATTTCCTTCTCTAGCTCATGTTACAGATTTTACAGATGACAAAACTGAGGCAGAGTTAAGTGACTTGCCCAGAGTCACACAGCTAATGTCTGAGGCCAGATCTGAACTCAGGAAGATAACCTAGTTGCCCCTTAACCTTGAGTGGTGAGGTGGTGGTGGTGGTAGGATAAATACTACTTGTTTCCCAAGATTGTTGTGAGGCTCAAGTGAAATAGCTTTACAAACCCTAAAGCATTAAAACATGTATACTAGATTGTTGTTGTTGTTGTTGTTGTTGGGTAGCAGGAGCCAGAAGGAAGTGCAGGAAAGCATGGACCTTGGGATTTCAGGGAGGTCCAGCAGTGCTGAGGTGACAGTTCCCCTGGGGGTTTTGTTTTTCCTTTGAGGGGGCGAAAGGACAAGGAGGAGGAAGGGGGAGAAGAGGGAGAAGAGAGGGGGAGGGGGAAGGAGGAGAGGGGATGTGGGGAGGAGGAGGAGGAACAGGTGAGGGGAAGGGAGTGGGGAAAGGGGAGGAGAAGAAGGAAGAGGTGTCGGGGTGAGAAAAAGGAGAAAGGAGGAGAGGGGAGGAGGGAAGAAGAGAAGGTGAGGAGAAAGGGGAGAGGGAAAAGGAGAGGGGGAGGGGGAATAAGGAGAGAAGGAAGGGAAGAGGAGGACGGAGAGCCGGGGGATCCCCTCCCTTCCCCAGGCTCCGCCGCCGGGGTGGGGTTTCGCTCTCGGAGCCGGCCCCTTTCATCCAGGAAGTAAAAGCCGTGTCGGGGTCAGAGAAAATAAAGGAGAAGCCCGAGGGGAGGGAGGCAAGGAAGAAGGGAAGGAGGCAGGCCGGGGGGAGGGAGGTGGGCTGCGGAGCCGGGAAGGGGCGAGGGCAGCTGCGGGTGGCGCACGCTCAGGCTCCGGCTCGCCCCCAGCCCGCGAGCCCCGGCGGGGAATGACGAGGCCGGCGCCCCGCTGCTGCCCAGCCGCTGCTGTCCGGGGCCGGGGCCGAGGCCGGGGCCGGGGCCGGGGCCAGGGCCGGGGCCGGGGCCGCGCAGACCTTCCCGGCGCGGGGAGCCCCCTCCAGAGGGGCTGACTGTGATCGCGGTCGCTCCCGCCCCGGCTGAAGGCGCAGGCCCCGGGGAGGGGCCGCCGGCGCGGGAGCAGCGGCGCCCGGAGAGGAGGAGGCCGAGCTGGGGCGCCCGCGAGGAGGATGCGCGGCACCGGGTTCTGAAGGATGGAGGGGGTTCTGTACAAGTGGACCAATTATCTCACAGGTGCCGAGGGGCCCGGGGCAGGACGGGCCGAGGGTGTGTGTGTGTGTGTGTGTGTGTGTGTGTGTGTGTGTGTGTGTGTGTGTGTGTGTGTGTGTGTGTGTGTGTGTGTGTGTGTGTGTGTGTGTGTGTGTCTGTGCGCGGGGGGGGGGGGGGGGAGTGCGGGTGCGGGGAGGTGAGTGTGCGAGTGCGTGTGTGTGTGTGAGTGTGTGAGTGATGGGTATGCTCCTAAGAGAGCGTTGGTGTAACGTGCATGTGATGAGCATGGTCCTAGGAGAAGGATGTGGTGAAGCAAGCATATGTATGTGTATGTATGATGAGGAGAAGAGTGCATGGGTGTCTGTGTCTGTGTGTTTAGGAGATGGGTGTTGTGCATATGTGTATGCTGGAATATGGTCTTAAGGAGTGTTGTGATGAAGCATGTATGTGTGTGTGTATATTAGAAGGGTGTTGTGTATGTGTGTATGACAGGATATGGTTTTAGAAGGGGTGCTGTGAAAGGTGTGGGTATGTGTGTAAGATGAGATATAGTGTTAGGAGAAGAGTGTTGTGAAGTGTATGTGTGTGTGTGTATGAGTGTGATGAGTATGGTCTTAGGAGAAAGGGTGTTTTGAAGCAGGCATATATGTATGTGTTTGGGCTCTTAGGAGAAAAGGTGCTGTCAATCTTGGAAGCCCCGTGGAAAAAGTAGATTAAATTGTGGGCCCATCCTTCTCATCCTTGAACTCTCTAATCCAATCTGCTCTGATTTTCCCCAAACCCCTCAGTTCCCTTCTCACCTTCCCTTCAGTTATCATGCAAACCCCATTGTTGATCCCTGTGAAAAACTTCAGCCTTCTTCTGCAACAAGGTACCCCCAAAAGTGTGTGTCTGTGCTTGACTAGGGCAAGGGTGGCAGTGGTGGTGGAGGTGGGGATATGGGAGTGTGGAAGATAGTGGAGGTGGTACTCTTTTCTGGCTTAGAACCTCCTTGCCTCTATTTTTTTCTTTTGTCACTCCTATCTAACACATTTGTCAGCCCCTATTTGCCTACCTTCTCCCAGCTGTTTTCTATTTGTCTTCTCTGTTTTGTCATTTCCTAGTAAACCCGAGAGAAGTTCCTAGAGAGAGAGGTAACCACTACGTCTTCTGTCTTAATTGTTATTCCTTTTCTCTACAACATCTTCCAAAGGAAGACTGACATTTTGTCATTTTGGTAATGTTTGAATTGTCTGGATGTATTGTGCTGCTATGTTTCTTTTAAGTTTGTATTTAAAAAAAAACCATTTGAAGTACTTTTAGTAATACAATATTTCTAAAACAAACAAACAACCCCCCCCCCCCCAAAAACCCAACAACAAATAAACCTCCCTCATTTAAGTTTTTAAAGGTTTCCACAGTCTTGAGTTTGGAGTTGTTTCCTTAAGCATCCTATAGAATAAGGATCTCTTTTTAGTGAGGCATTAGTTTGTTCTTTTAATTCTGGCAACTAGTTAGACTTTGAATCAGGGCCACATACTAAAGTGAACTGATTAGTTTCAAACAAGAGGTTGGGGGAGGAAGGGTCTTTCCTGAATGAAACTGAATTGAATAAATAAATGCCTAGAAATGGCCTTTAGTAGCATAGGGAGACCAGCAGGTGTGTGGATTGCTAAATATTTAAAGAATTTTCTAGATAATCTAGACTAACCTTAAAATGAAATGGATTTAAAGTATGCAGTTGTTGGAGTTTTCAGTAAGCTATTCAGGTTGGTTAGATAAGGCTTTAAAATCTTGACTTTATATCCATTCTTCCTTCTGGGGAAAAAAAAGCATTAAGTTCTTTGGTAATCTTATGCCACCCTAAACTCCTCTGCATCTAATCTTGTGTTGAACCTGTCTGTGTACCTCCACACTGAGCTAGGATTGCCCCAAATCAGATAGGCGTATTCCATGTATTGGAAGATAAAGGCCAGATTTATACCTAAATTTGTATTGTATATTTTATTCTCCCTGAAGAGCCAAGCTATTAACATCTAAAAGAAATGTTTCTTTTAATAGCAGATATTTTCCAAACAGCTCCATGGAACAGTTGGGCTGTTTTGATGTAGCTATGTGGTTGAAATGCAAAGGCTTCCTTCCTTGCAACAGAAGGGCCAAGCACAGCTGTAATCTGAGTTATCTCTGGTGCTGGAGCCTGCAGTGTCAGGGTTGGTTATACTCTCCAGGCTTTAGAAACCACTTAATGCTGAGTTTCCTTGCAAACTCTGTAATTGAGATGAGACATAATTTAGTAACTGACAGTAAGTATGTTCTCATTGGTCATTTTTCTCGTCAAATCTGGCACCAAGCACAGTTGGTTGATTTTTAAAACCACAAATGTTTTAATGCTTTCGTCAGATATTTCAAAGTATTTAAGTGAAATCCTAACACGTAACATGGAAATTTGCTGAAACTTTATCTGATGTTTGGTAGAGTAGGATTCTTTTTTTAAAAAAATGTTTCAGGTTACCCTTCGTCAGACTATTCTGTATATAATTAAAATATTTCATATGCTGATATTGATATTGGTAAATGCTTTTTGATGGGATAGGGTTTTAATAATTTTAAGTTGCCTTGAGTTGAAAAAAAATTGTTCTTTTAAAAAAATTGAATAGATAGGGAATCCATTCTTCCATCTGCATATTTATATAGTCCTCTCTGGTGCATGTTCATAGGAATGTCACATTAAATATTACCTAAAATAGTTAAGTGATTTAATAGTCGCAATTACAATTAATGTACAATTACAATGCACAATGGACAATGAATACACAATACACTGAACTTAGAGGTTAGGAGTTTCAATAGTGCCATAGTTGTGTCTGCTGTAGGGTCTAAGGAAATCACTTTGGTGACTATATGTACTTTTAATAAAACAGTGCACTGGTACGTTAGTAACATAGTACACATTTGCAGTACAGTAAAAGGCACATGTTCTTTCAATGCATTCAGGGCAGAGATGAATCTACTTCAGTATTGCCCCAGTTGTCTGCTCTTTTCTTTTGCTGGGGCACTTGCTGCTACTTGCTTCTACCAAAGACTCACCGAGAATAGCTATTCAAACTGAATAGGCAAATTGAAAAGGAAAGAACATGTTTTCATTGCTTTAATGCATCAGTCCAGTCCAAACCAAAAGCATTTATTAAACACTTAATATCTGCATGCATGTATCAGCATGAGAATACTATTGTGAATAGGACTATGCCTCATTGAGTATATTCGGGATAACTAAAGATTGTACATTTAAGCTTTTTCTCTTATTTCAATAGAAATTTTTTTATGTGCTGCCTTGATTTCTTAAGTAGTGTATATACTGAACACAAAATTAACATTTTCTTAATGTCTCTGGGTCAGCCATTATGACCGTCAGTTACTGTACTGGCTTACAGCTCAGTTCTGCTTTTAGAAACTATTAGAGAGAAAAAAAAGAAGCTATTGAGATGTGAACTCTTTGTTCCTAGATTAAAATGGCTCTTAACTACTATCATTTTTGATTTCTGTGGTTTGTTTTTTATAATTTTTCTACTTTGATGTCATTTCTGGGTTTCACCTAGTCATTTTTTTCCTATTGCTACTCTTAGGACACCTGTGTCTTTCTAAAGTTTGCTGTATTCTGGGAAACTAGATAACCAAATTTTTTTTAAAAGAATATTATCTAAAATATGAACAAATATTTTATGTGAGAGCAGGAATGGCCTTTCTAGCAATGAAATATATGAGCTTTGTTGTAGCTAGAGGTGCAAATAGCCTGGACTTTGGAAAAATGCTACACTGAGCATGACTTTTAGGATATTAGATAGGATTTGGAGGTGGAAGGAACTTTTGAAGATCATCAGATTCAACCTTATTTTATAGATGAGGAAACACAACAGAGAGGTGTTTGTTTTTAGGTAATTATGTTTGTGCCCTATGGACTTGTTGATTGGCACAGGGGCAGAGTTTACCATCTTGTCATTATCTCCATTTTCTCTTCTCTTAAAAATGTTTTATTTTGATACTTTTTGTTTTTATGTTAATAATTTTATTTAACCACTAACCCCTAACTTTTGAACTCTGCCCTGTAAAAACAGATCATAGATTTATAGAGGTAGAAGGAAGGGATCTTGAAGGCCAATATATAGTTGAATCCCCTCATTTTATTCATGAGGAATTGAGCCAGGAGAGGTTTAAGTGACTTGCCAAGGGAGCATAGGAACAAGGCTGGATTCGAACCCAGTTCTCCTAACTTCAGGGTCAGCATTCTAACCACTTTTCTTTCATATCTGACTCTTTGTGACCCCATTAGGGGTTTTGGCAAAGATACTGGAGTGGTTTGCCATTTCTTTCTTTGGTTCACTTTACAGATTAGGAACTGAGGCAAACAGGATTAAGTGACTTGCCCAGGGTCACATAGCTAGTAATTGTCTGATTTGAACTCAGGAAGATTAGTCTTCCTGACTCTAGCCCTGACACTTTATCCGCTGCACTACCTAGCTGCCCCAATTCCAACCACTACACCAGCATTAAGCAAAATCAGACATAGAGACTGAATCTGATTATATCTTGTTGGTGCCACCTCACTTATCTCTTGAGAAAAGCCTTTTCTGCTGCTGTTATTACGATTTATAAGGTACAAAGTGTAGCATCTACAACTCTTTATTCTGGTAGTACCAGCCGTCAGTGAGATGAGATACCACATGCCTAAAGATTTGGGAGTGAGTTTGGTGGTGTTTGTTCTTACCTTTTGTTAATTAGTGTCTGGCTGGTCCTCAGTGGGGGAAAAGTTCTATCAATTTAGCACATAAGTAACTAAGCTAACTAAGATTTGAACTTCCTCAATTTTTTACATTATTGATGGTTTTTTGGGGTTTTTTTTTGGCTGGACACTTGAAAGATCTGAACTATGTTGTGATTTAATAGTCACACAAGGATCAGGAACAGGCAGACTGCCTGTAGATTAAGAGTGGGCTTGATGAACATCTAAGGAACACAGTGACCTCAACTTTCTCATTTGGAATGGAAACAGGTGGGAGTTGGGGGCAGAGGGAAACCATGCTTCACTTCAGCAATTTTGCCTCCTGTCCTGGGTATAGCTGTGTACCCTGGAGGTACTCAGTAAATATCAATTGAATGAATATGTTAGTAATCTGGCTTCAGGGAAAGAAAAGGGCATTAGTCTTTTATTTGGGATTTTGGATCCCATAACACTCTGTCCACTTTTCCCCTATTATTCACTTGCTGCTAACCAGGGCTAGAGAAAGTCACCCAAACTCCTGGAGTGGATTCACTACAGATTACAGCTGGGTCCTCATTGCAAAATGGCAGTCTTTTCTTGGCTCTCACACTTCTCACGAGGCTCTTCCAACCTTCTTTTCTCTTTTTAAGTCTCCCATACCACCCCCTCCTTACTTCCTTTCAGCTGAAGACTTTGCCACAGACCTTATTGAGAAAATAAGCCATTCACTGCCTTAAGTTCCCTCTTTCCCCCTATTCTACATTTCAAAACCCCTTTACATTATCCGCTGCTGTTCTCTCATTTACTTTCGCCTCTCATGAAGAGATGGCTGTTTGCTCTTCGAAGGCCAACCCCTTTGCATATGCCCTTTGTCCCATCTCCTTCTAAGTCCTCTGGTATTCCCCTCCCTGTCACCTCTAGCTATTTACGCTTTCCCTGCTGTTAATAAAAATGCCCCTGTCTCTGCTTCCCTTAAAAACTTTCACTTGTTTTTATGATTCTGCCAGACTATCTATAGGGTGTCTTATTAAACTAGTAAAGCCTAAAACTGCACTGAGACATTTGGGACACCCTGTAGATATTTCTTCCTTTGTGCAGCAAACTAGAAAAATGTTTATGCTTCTTGCTTCCTTTTCCTGTCCTGTCACACCTCAGTCTCTTGCAGTCTGGCTTCCAGCCTCATCACTCAACTGGAAATACTGTTGAAGCTTACCAGGGATCTCTCAATTGTTCAGTCTGATGACCTTTTCTCAGTCCTCATCCTTCTTGACCTCTCTGCAGCTTTTGAAACTGCTGAACCCTCCCTTCTTCCTTCATTTTCTTTCTTGAGTTTTTGTAACACTTCTCTTGGTTTCTCCTTCTGCCTGTCAGGCTGTTTCTTCTCAGTCTTCTTTGCTTGCTTAATATATTTGTTGAATGAATGAATGAAAAAATAAAAGAATATCCTAACCTTGCTGGATTTTAGGTATAGACATGACAGTAGAGGGTATGCTGTGACAAAAGGCAGATTGTTCAGGTAAAATATCTGTAAGCAACAGACTTGGAGACTATTATTAAAAAAAATTTAGAAACATATTCCCGTACTCATCCTCAGATTGCACAGAAATCTTTTCAACTAGGGGAAAAGGGAAATGGGTGGATATACCTAAGCAAAATTGGATCATGTAAAATATAATTGGTAAAACTGTGTTAACAGAGCCAAAAAAAAAAAGTGGTTGATTTAAAACCAAATAATTGCCAGCAGTATCTTTCCAAGGTGAAAATGCTTTCTTCCCCGCTCCTACCCCTTCCCCCCAATTAACATTCTGCTATTTGTACTCCCTCTAGGTTGGCAGCCTCGCTGGTTTGTTTTAGATAATGGGATATTATCCTATTATGATTCGCAGGATGATGTGTGTAAAGGGAGCAAAGGAAGCATAAAGATGGCAGTTTGTGAAATTAAAGGTAAGAGAACAACAGAAATTAGAAGAAAATTTAAGTCAGCAAGTGGAGGAAGAATTGGGCTTCTGTGTATCCAAAAAATTGAGAAAACCATCCAATTCATGTGGCATTTAGGGAGTCTTCTTGTACCAATTTTTTCCCTAGCAAAAAGGCATTCTCAAACATAGCTTTTGTTGTTTCTCCACTTATCTAAAGTGGAAATTCAAAATTCGTGGTATAATCTTTGCACTAAAATTGGTTGCCTTGTCAGAGAAGGACTCTCTAAAGTAAAATTCTCACATCCACTCAGGTTGTGCAAATTGCCTTTCATTGCCAAAAGGCATCTTAAAAGTTCAGAAGATGAGCTGTAAGAGTTGGGTGATTTCCCTTAGTAATGTTTTGAAGTGGTCTGCCGGCTAGAGTCTGAGTACTGTTTGGAATGCAATAGTAAAAACCTTTTTGAATGGTGCACATTCTGGAAGAGAGATAATGTATTTGATCATGCTGAGAAAAAAAAAGTGTGGATTATTCACTTCATTTTGATGTGTAGGAGTGGAAGGGTTGAGATCAGGTAAGTGATTGTGAAGAGTAATGGATTCTTGTTGGAAAAGTGGGAAGAAAGAACTAGACCAGCAAGAGATTAGCATTATTGGTGATAGATATGTAATCTCCTTGATCAGGTCCTCTTTCCAGTGGTACAGTCTGCATGTCATCTATGTCCTTATCATCACTGTAATGCATTCTTTTCCTTGTTCTTCCTCAAATCTTTCCAAGGGAGTCCACCCAACGTATGGAGCCTTCCTGTAGATTTATAGAGGCAGTTAAATGGCCTAGCTGATAAGAGTGCTGGACCTGGACTAGGGAAGAACTGGGTTCAGATTCTACCTCAGATCCTTATGAGGCTTCTGATCTTTCATAAGTCACTTAGCCTCATGGTCTTTAGTTTCCTTCTATGTAAAAAGAGAGCTTTGGATTTGATGACCTCTCACCCTCCTTCCAGCTCTAAATTTCTGATCTTGTGATCTCTTGACATAGTGGGTACCAGTGTGAATGGGGGTTTTTCTTTTAGTTATCCCTCACTCTCATGTGATCAAGCCACCTCCTCCTTCTGTCACAGATTTCTCTGATGTGATTGCTGTCTTTCATGTAATCCTTGGTTGGTAGTATACTCCATCCTCCTACACCCACTCTGTGACTCTCCATTGCCCTTTGAGTGACCTGTAACTTTCAAAGAGTGTGGTGTTCTGTGACTCCCAATATCAGACAAAAGAATATTGATGTCAAAAAGATGGGCTTTTGTTGCAAGGAGAAGCTTGGGGCCATTTAAAAGGCCCTGTGTACATTTAGCTAGTTAAGTTAACATTTATAGATGATCTAACATTGTGTGATTCTGAGTACCCTCCGCCCCCTTTTCCTCTGCTCTGCCACCATCAATGCTAAGTGGAAGGTGGCTTCACTTTGTGTGTTTCTCTTTTAAGAAATCATCACTACCTAGTCAGAGTACGAGGTGATAAGCCCCTCTGTACTAAACTAGGCTGTTTCTGGGAAAGCAAGCACTCAAAAGGCTTTCCAGTGTGGTTGAAGCTGCCTGAGCTTGAACCCTGCTGGAATAATCTTTGAGAGCCTTAGGGTACCTCCATGCCCCAATGAGGCATTGGATCAGGGATCTGTTCATACAAATAATAACTTCTATTTATAGAGCACTCAGAAGTTTTGCACACTGCTTTGTATATATTTCTCATTTGAGCCCCACAGCAACCATACATTCTGGGCATTGTCTCTTTCCATATTATAGAGGAGGAAAGTGAAACTCAGATGAGGGTTTACGTGACTTGTTCATGATCACAGGGGTAGTAAGTTTTAGAGGTAGAATGGACCGTGTCATGTGAAATTATTGGTAGCAGGCGCTGGGTAAGACGAAATAAGAAAGGAAACAAGCATTTATTAAATACAGTATGTGTCAGGCACTGCACTAAATGCTTTATTAATGTTATTTCATTGGACACTCACAACAACCTCGGGAGATAGGTGCTATAATTGCCACCATTTCACAGATGAGGAAACTGAGGCAGACAGAGGTTAAGTGACTTGCTCAGTCAGTACCTGTCTGAGGGCAGATTTGAACTTAGATCTTCCTGACTTAAAAAAACCTAGGGCTCTATTCACTTCACCACCTAAGTGCCTCTGGTAAGTACAAAGTAACTAATAAAATGCTTGGAGTGAGTATGCCTGTTCTGTTCCCTGTGTGATTGGGTAAGTATATTCATAGTAGTGACTGTGGAGGTGTTGGAGAAAAGTAGACTGTTTGATTTGCAGGAGTGTTGGCAGGATAGGTGGAAGGAAGAAAAGAAGAACAGGTTCTTGCATGCACCAAAGTTAATCCTTTAAAGGGTGGTATCTAAAATTATAAAGTACAGAAGCAACCTTCTAGAACAGAACTTTTTGGATTTGGATTTTCATGGATTTGTATGGAGCATCATAAATTTGGAACTAGAACTAGGGACCTCGGAGATTAGTTAGTGGAATTCTCCCATTTTACAGATGAAGAAGCCCAGGCCTAAAGAGTTAAATGACTTGTCCAAGTCACACATGGATAGATTAAGTAGCAAAGTTGAAATTCAAACCCTCTTGACTGGAGTCAAGTGCTTTTTCTAATACACCATGATTACAGGCATCCTTTGTTTTATTGTACTTCATAGATATTGCATTACAAATTGAAGGTTTGTGGCAATCCTGCATCAAGCAAGTCTATCGGTGCCATTTTCCCCACAGCATGTATTCACATCGTGTCTTTGTGTCACAAACGGTACCAAAGAGATAAACTTGTTACCATTGAGGATGCTCAAACGATTATACGCTGAGGGTATCTTTAAAAGAAGCATTTCAAAAAGAAGTGCTATTCTTGCTAGGGGTGTACATTCTACTTTGAATCTTGTAAAAAACCTTGTTAAATAATCTTATTAAAAAAAATCTCTGTTACCTTAATTGTACCATGTGCTGGGAAATCAATATGGAATATAACTGTTAGCCTATGAGACAGGTTTTAGCTTGTTCTCCAGTGCCATAAATGTATACATGGGCTTCTCTTGGAATTTTAGGATGTAGAGTTGAGTTTAAAGCTCATGACTGAAACTCTAGAAACCAGAATGTACCCTAAGGATCTTTAGTTTCATTACAATGGCACACACACTTTCTGTTCCTCATACAAGATACCTGATCTCTATTTCTGCCCCAGCTGCTACCAATGCCTGGAATCACTCCTCCCTTTTCTTGATCTCCTAAAGCTACTAATAGCCTTCAAAGATCAGTCCAGATGCCACCTTCTACACGAGGACTTTTCTAATCTCCAGGCTGATGCTTCTCCCTCTTCCTACTCTTCTCCCTCTCCACCCTTTCCCCCCCTCTCCCAATACCTAATATCTGTTTTGCATATATTTTTTATTTACATATATGTTGAATCAGATCTGTAGACACTTATTTTTTTATCAAACAATTTATTTTTAGTTTTCAACATTCGCTTCTATAAGATTTTGAGTTTTAAATTTTCTCCCCGTCCTACGCCTCTGCCCCCAACACAGCATGCAATCATATATAGGCTCTACTTATACATTCATATTTAAGCATATTTTTACATTTGTCATGATGTAAAGAAAAATTAGAACCAATGAGAGGAACCATGAGAAAAAAGAAACAAAACAAAACAACAAAAGAAATGGAGAACAAATAGTATGCTTCTATATGCATTCAGACTCTATAGTTCTTTCTATGGATGTGGATCCAGGCACATATTAAGTGCTTACTTGTGCCAGGCCCTGTGCCAAGTGTTGGGGATTCAAATAAAAAGGAAAAACAGGCCATGCTCTCAAAGAGCTCACAGTTTAATGGGGGAGACAAACTTCCAAACAACTATGTACAAACAAGATACATAGAAGATAAATTTGGCCATAATCTCAGAGGGAAAGCTCTAGTGGGAATTAAGAAAGGCTTCTTGCAGAAGGTGGGATTTTTGAGCTCAGGATTTAGATGCAGGAAGATTGGGTTCAAATCCTGCCTAAGATGCTAGCTGATCCCAGGCAGGTCACTTAACCTCTTGGTGTCTCTGGGCATAGTAATAGCACCTATCTCCCAGGGTTGTTGTGAGGCTCTAATTAGTTAACATATGTAAAGTGCTACCTTAAAGCTGTATACAAATTCTGGCTGTTCATCATCATCATCATCATCTTAGCTGGGACCTGAAAGAAGTCAAGGAAGCCAGGAGATAGAAATGAGATGGGACAGAATTTCAGGCCTAGAGGACAGCCAGTATGTGTACATGTTGTTTCCCTGATAGAATATCAACTCTTGGAGGGCAGAGATTGTTTTGTTTTTGTATCCCCAGTGCCTGGCATATAGGAGGCCCTTAATAAATGCTTATCAATCGATGGATGTGCCTGACCTTCTTTAAGAATGATAAAGTCGTATTTACTCTGGAGTCACTGCAATAGATACAATCATAACAAGGCAGCTCAAGTCTGGCCCCCTCCACCAAGCCTTTTCTGACCTTTTGGATTCATTCTTCTTTCTTCCTTCTCACAGTACATATTCCACCTAAAATTTTAAATAATGGTTTCATGAGTTTACAGTTTTCTTTCTTAAAACCACATGGTTAACGTGCTTTGAAGGCAGAACATGTTTTGTTTTTGTTAGTTTTTGTACCTGACCCTAAAGTTAATGCAATGCTGGGCACACAGCAGAGAAGAAATACTTGTTGCCTGAGTAGCATGTGAGACACATAACCTCAGTTTTCCAGTCAAGGTATTAAGGCCATTTGCATGCAGTGACCCTGGGAAGGATTTTAAGAAAGGCCGTGTGGCCTAGGGGAAAGAATACTGAATTTGGAGTTAGGCAAGTCCTGGGCTTGAATCTCATTTCTGATGTTAGAATCATAGATTTAGCACTCAGAGACATTAAAGATCATCTAATCCAAACACCCTCATTTTATGGAAGAGGAAACTGAGGTAAAATGAATTCCCCAGGGTTACATGAATTGTAAGTGGCAGAGTCAGGATTTGAACCCAAATCCTTTGATTCCATTTAACCTTTCTGACTTGCTTATTTGTAACGTGGGGATAATAAAAACTGTAGTATTTATTTACCAATGGATGGTGAGTCCATCCAGATTCTTCTGTTTCTGAGTGACTTTGTGCTGACTGTGTCAAGCTTTGGAATATTGTAGAATTTCCTAAATGAGATGAAAAGTCACTATCTATATAAGGGAAACCAAGTGGATTGATTGATGCCCACTGTCAGAGTGTGATATTCGGTTAGATGGACAGCTCAGAGCTGGTCCCATCAGTACGTATATCTTTGGACAAATCCTATAGCTATATGATCCACTGGGCCCAGGATTGAATAGGAAGAAAAGATGTGGGGCTGTATTGCACTTGGAAACTGCATATTGGTTTCAATGACTCCAGGTTTCTCCTTGAAACAGATCTTTTCCTTTTCACTGCAATGTTTTGGGTGATACTATGTATCTATAAATCATGGAATGCTATAATCTCTGAGGAATCAGAGTTACAATCAGTTAGTAAACATTTGTTAAGCACTTACTGTGTGCCAGGCACAGTGCTAAGCTCTGGGGATACAAATACAAAAAGGAAAGACGGTGCCTGCCCTCAAGGAGCTCACAATCTAATGGGGGTAAGACAACACTCAAAAGGAGGATGAAAAACATGGTGGAGAAATCCAAAGGAAAGTGCATCTGGGTGGGAAATGAAGAGCTGGCCCGGGCCCTCCTTATATGGAGGTTTTGGAGCTTAGCACCCTGCCTTCTAGTCAGAAGGGCAAAGGGTACTGATTTGGTGTGAGTAACAAAGCTAACTTAATGTTGCAAGATGATGAGTTTTCCCAATGATGAGTCTCCAGGGGGCATGATAGAGAAGGCAGAGGAGTGCAGCTGGTGGAATATGAGAAGATGACTGCCAGAGTGCAGTGGAGGGATGCATTCTGGGTGTAAATAGACTTTAGCGCGATAAGGATGATAATTGCATGCTTAAAGCAGTGTAAAAGGTATCATCAAAGGGATGCATGCAAAAAGAGATAGGCCACTCATATCATGCCAAGGAGGGTAAACCAACAGATAGCTGTGTGTTGCATCAACTGATCCATGTAGTGTCAAGAGGCAGGGCTCCAGCCTGTTGGTTAGACCCTTTGTGGAAGATGTGGACAAGAGCTCCATAGGATAAGAAGGCATGCACAGTGGAAAGGGAACTGACTATGGAGTCATAAGTTGTGGATTCAAATCTTGCCTCTGATGCTTAGTACCTAAATGACCTTGGGCATTCACTTTTTAATCTCCCCAGGCTTCAGTTTCCTCATCTGTAAATTGAAGTAGTTGGTTTCTGAGATCCTTTCCAGCTATAGATCTGTGATCCTAAGGTATGTATACATGAGATGAGCCCTGCCCCACCTTATCCCTTCAGTGAGATCACAGATCCATTAAACTAGCCCAGGAATACCAAATGAGATAATAATACAGGCAGAACACTTGCTAAACCTAACAACGCTCTATAAATGTCAGTTGTCAACTTGACTTTTATTATTATTGTTGGCTAATTCTTAGGGGCCGGATCTAGAAAATGAGTAAATGAAGCTAAGGAGGCTAGAGGGAAGAAGGGGTGGTGCAGGATAGGTCAAGAATGCTTCTTCCTCATCCTCCTCTTTCCTCTTGGTTCATTTTTCTCAGTACTCTCCTGCTGTCACCTCAGCTTGGCCAGCCTGGCCCTGGTCCTGGCTGGCTGAAGGGTGACCAGGATGTGGTGGGGAGACTTCCTCTGTTCTTCTTCCCTGTCTTCTTGCAAGAGCTTTGTGCCACCTGAATCAGTTTGTTCCCAGAGGCACCACTGCATTCTCATTTATTTCAGCTCCCAATGTTTCTTGTTCTCATTCACAGTCCACCCGGCAGACAATACAAGAATGGAATTAATCATTCCAGGAGAGCAGCATTTCTACATGAAAGCTGTGAATGCCGCCGAGAGGCAGAGGTGGCTAGTCGCTCTGGGCAGTGCGAAAGCTTGTTTGACTGACACTAGAGCAAAAAAGGAAAAAGGTATCAAAAGATAAATACGACTTTTATCTATTTATCTCTTTGTCTGTGTCTGTCTGTCTATTCCCCCACCTCCCCCAAGAGAATTGAGTCTTGTGGCCTGGTGATGGCTAGGTTCTTGTAGGGTGTACCCGCCGTGGGGGTGAGGGGTGCAAAGACGGGGGGGAGTTTAACCACTGGAAGGTTCTGCTAAGTTAGAAAATTTCAAATGTTATCTCAGGGGCAAACTCTGAGTCTAAATAAGTGCAGAGAGGACCATTGTCTGAAGGCTGCCTTCCACAGGGATGAATTTTTATTTTGGCCATGGCCATTCATGAAAACTGCCAAGGTATGGAGAGAACCCCTATAGGGGGAAGGAACATCACCCCCACCAATGAAATCCCAGATTCTTGAAGTCTTTTAAATCCATTTGTAAGTTGTTTCTTAAAACTCTGGCAAGGAGACAGCCAAGGGATAAATTATTAATGGCTTTTGGAAATGGTAAAGGACTAATTAATTCTACAGACATTGGTGATTAGTCACTGTTCTCTGTTTTCACTGAGGGTAGAACATGAGGAAATGGGCTTGAATTTCATCAGGAGGGATTTAGGTTAGATCAGATTGGCAGATTCCACAAAACCTGTTCTGATCATGTCTGCTGAGGGCTGCTGCAAGGGAAGGGAAGCCCAACCAGCAGCTGCTTCTGGCTCCCTCTCTATTTTGGCCCTGCCCAGTGATTCTGGAGCAGCTTCATCCAGCCTGGCTGGATGCATGCCTCCCATATTTCCCTAAATATCTTCTCCTTCTTATACTCTGCTTCTGGGTTAGGAGGTACTAGCAGGTGAGAAGCAGAAGTTGTAGATGGGTGATGGGCTTGCATGGCCTGTCAAAATGAAGGAGACTATTGAATGTAGAAGTTGTGAGGACTTGAGTGGGTTTCCGAGAGTGCCATTGTAAAATATCTCAAGGGACACATCCGCCATTCTCATAGTTCATTCTCCTGCCTTTTGGAGGTGCTTTGCCTAAATTGTATTCCAGACAATTGATTGTCTCTTTTGCATTTAAAGATCACCAGGGAATAGTTCCCCTCTGTACCCGATTTCCAGCATCTCAAAATCCTTTTGCTGTAGTATTAATGCCTAGTGTCATTTTTATGATACTGTATCATTATGTTTCCTAAAGAATATTAACAAGAATGTTAAAATGGTTCAGGCTAACGTATATGCCTTTTTCTTTCAGAAATAAGTGAAACCAATGAATCTTTGAAAACCAAAATGTCTGAACTTCGCCTCTACTGTGACCTCTTAATGCAGCAAGTTCATACCATACAAGAATTCGTCCATCATGATGACAGTCATTCATCCCCCAGTGTAGAGGTATTGAGTGTAATGTTCTATGCAGGTCTGATCATATTTGGAGTCACCTTGTAGGTGAGATCCTTCCAATAAGAAATTCTGGGTCAAATCTACAGCAGAGTAGCAGGATGTCTAAACAGTCATCTAATCCCCTGGTTCTCATCCCTGTTGGGTACTCATTCCCTGTTGGCAATCCTTTTTAATTAAGTTTAAAAAAGTCATGCATGTTCCTTACATGATGGCAGTTGTGTTTATGTTGTATATTTCATTGGAGCTAAATGGAGAGCAGAATGACAAGGTGTGGTATGTTGATGTCATACAATAACTGTGGACTCCCACATTGGAAACATTGTTCTAGACTGTACTTCCATAGCCAAAGCAAAGCAGGATCCATGGAGATCCATGTTTCTGTGGTGAAATCAAATTTGTTCACATAGCTGATCTGATAATTTGGGTAAAAAATATTTTTCTGTGTGGTTTCTGAGAATATTTCTGAAAATGACTTTAATACACTTTTATATTTCCCCCCCC